>NC_067117.1:2084365-2384365 GCF_021347895.1 Acanthochromis polyacanthus
TGGTGATGTGGGTCCGTTAGCTTGAACAAAGTTGCAGTTTGAACCCAAACACGATGTTTCCTTAAACTTTATTCCAGTATTTTGAACTTTGTCCTGAAAGGTAAATTCTGAATGATCTTTCTTGGAAAGTATCTTCAGAATGCTGTAAATATAGAGTACTGAGTATAAATACTTCTACTTTGGCATTATATTCTAAATACTGACGCTCATTCATAAGTTTTACTGTGTCGGAGGCTCTCCTCCTCACCTTAAACAATGAAACTTCATCGGACTGTTGGACTCACAGCTGCTGTCAGAGAGGAGGTTTCAGTCGTTACCAGACAGGATCTGGTTTTTATAGGCCGGACCGGAGCTTAAATTAGCCTCGACTCGGAGTCATCTGGATCACAGACACTGAAAACCAGAGTTACCGGTGATATCCGAGTGTGTCGGGGCAGTTTATGGGGTAATCTCCTCCAACTGCCCCGGCCTTGACTACAGCATCTCTCATTTCACGACGGCTAAATATTTATTCTGCTGCCGTCTGTAAATCACGATGAGGTTCTGAGCGAAGGTCACGGGACCAAAGCATCCTGATTTTATTACCGTCTGATGAACATGTTCCTGTTTGTGAAGCTCCTCAGACACAATCAGAGGCTCCACAGGACATTCTTTTACATTTTAAAGGGAGATATTCTCCAAAATACATCGTCACTTTAATTATGAGGCCTTTGAAATTGATCTGATTCCCCCATCCATCGCCGGGTTTGAAAATCAAGCGTTCACTCAGCTCCTGAACTCCAGAAACACTCCTCCAGAGCGTTTTTCTATTTCACCGTCTTTACGAGGCAAAGAGTGGCGAGGAGCTCATCAACCCAACTCCCAAGTGAAAACAAGTCCAGATCAGAGTGCAAAAGCAGTGAAAAACCAAGACTAGAACTAGTCCAAAACCAGGTTCAAACTAGTTTAAAACCAAGTCTAGACTGAAGTCCAAAACAAAGTGTAAAACCAGCAAAAAACAAACCAAGACCAGAACCAGTCTAGTTTGAAACCAGGTTCAAAACTGTTCCAAAATGACTCCAAAACCCAACTTAAAACAAGTCCAACGCAGAATCTAAAACCAGTAAACATTCAAGACTAGAACCAGATCAAAAGCAGATCAAAACAAGTTCAAAACCAGGAGGTCTGACGAGAATTTTTTTCACACATGCACGAAATATTGGAGGCAAAACAACAACAATAATTGAATGCATTGACAATTAAGGCGGTATTACAAAGAAAGTCAAGTTTTCTCAAAAATATAACATTATTAGCTTTTATTTGACAGTTAATGTCACATAAAGACACAAAACCTTAATCTAACATCTAATATCTTCACATACAATCTTTAAACCTGCTCAAAAACACAATTTTTTCTTGCTTATGTCAGGTTTCCACGTTTAATTTGCTGTTTATGTGCAGGTTCTGTGTTATTTCTTGTTTATGTCGAGGTTCTACGTGTTATTTGCTGTTTATGTCTTGGTTCTACATGTTATTTCTTGTTTATGTCTTGGTTCTACATGTTATTTCTTGTTTATGTCTTGGTTCTACATGTTATTTCTTGTTTATGTCTTGGTTCTACATGTTATTTCTTGTTTATGTCTTGGTTCTACATGTTATTTCTTGTTTATGTCTAGTGTCTACATGTTATTTCTTGTTTATGTCTAGTTTCTACGTGTTATTTCTTGTTTATGTCTAGTTTCTACGTGTTATTTCTTGTTTATGTCTAGTTTCTACGTGTTATTTCTTGTTTATGTCTGGTTTCTACGTGTTATTTCTTGTTTATGTCTTGGTTCTACATGTTATTTCTTGTTTATGTCTGGTTTCTACGTGTTATTTCTTGTTTATGTCTAGTTTCTACATGTTATTTCTTGTTTATGTCTTGGTTCTACATGTTATTTCTTGTTTATGTCTTGGTTCTACATGTTATTTCTTGTTTATGTCTAGTGTCTACATGTTATTTCTTGTTTATGTCTAGTTTCTACGTGTTATTTCTTGTTTATGTCTAGTTTCTACGTGTTATTTCTTGTTTATGTCTAGTTTCTACGTGTTATTTCTTGTTTATGTCTAGTTTCTACGTGTTATTTGCTGTTTAAGTCTAGGTTCTACGTGCTATTTCTTGTTTATGTCAGGTTTCTACATGTTATTTGCTGGTTCTTCGTATATTCTTGACTCTGTGCTTCGGTTCTCTTGTTTCTTAATCAACACTCGCAGCAATAAACTAATTGAATGACGCTGCAGTGATGGAAGACGAGCCGAGGCAGGCAGGAAGTAATGGACTCTTTATTGAATTAGAGGCTCCCCAGGACCAGAGCGGTCGTTATTATCCGGCCCAGATCCTGACACGACCGCCGATAACGGGATCCATTAACCCGATTGGCTGAGCGGTCATTAATCAAAATGCTGCGTTCATTCCTGCTGCTTTACGCTCCGTTACTGTTTGAGGCTGGGTTTTTAGAGTCACACACACACAGCGACTCATGTACTGTTCAAAATAAGATGCATGGAAAGTTCTTGACTTACAAAAACAGCAGGATTTACAATAAAACTGCAAATTATACGTTACAGATAATGAAATTTAAAGATGATGTGCATCATTAGCAGTTAGTTATTAGTTAGCTATTAGTTAACTCCGCATCTTTAGTTCAAACGTCAAATCTGTCCTCATATATGGCTCTGAAACGTGGAGGGTCATCAACAGAAGCTCCAAAAAGATCCAGACCTTCATCAACAAGTGTCTCCGGCAGATCCTGAACGTCAAGTGGTTTGACAGTGTCAAACACCGACCTGTGGACTAGGGCCAACCAAGAGCCAATGGTTGTCCAGATCAGGAGGAGAAAGTGGCGATGGGTCGGCCACACGCTGAGGAAGGAACCTGCAAACGTCACCAGGCAGGCACTTGAATGGAACCCTCAAGGCAAGAGGAAGCGTGGGCGCCCAAAGCAGACATGGAGACGAACCGTCATCGATGAGCTGAAGACCATCGGCCTGTCCTGGGAGGAAGCCAAGAGGAAAGCCAGAGACCGGGGGAAGTGGAGAGCTACTGTTGAGGCCCTATGCTCCATAAGGAGTGAAGAGGACTAACGTAACGTAACGTAACGTAACAGTTAGCTAACTAAACAAAACTTTAGCACTTTATTTTGAATTTTATTAGAAAAATGTAATCATCTGCTCCTAAGCACAGCTGCTGTTGGACACATTCAGCTTCCAGCTTGTGTTAGCAGTCGATAAACCTTAACTTAGCATCGTTAGCATGAGCCTCAGCCAGCTAGGATCAAACTTATATTAAAGCTATTTTCCTGACGAGTCATCTGGCTGAGAACCGACTCTTTCCACGAATCACTTCACTGTGGAAAAATCCAGCCACACGGTGAGGTAATGGTGTTCTATGATCCACATGAAGACTTTAGCAGAACGTTCAAACAGGAAGTTCTACTCAGACGTCTCATCTTGTGGTGTTTCTCCAAACCTGAACTACGAGTCGCTTCCTCTGAGTATAGAAACCAAGAGTCAGGCTTGAGTAAGAACTTTATCTACTGTATCCATGTTTAAAATCTCCCCTTATCTGTTTAACCGTTTTACTCATTAATCTGCAACAACACGGCATCAAGATGAGCAAAAACATGACAAACGGGTACAAAGAGACAAAAAACACTCGAGAGATGGCACAAAACGGACGAAAATAAGAGTAAAGAGACATAAACTTTAAAATCTGAGGTACAAAATGACAAAACAGGGCAAAAAATGACCACAAACAGACAGAAAATGCCTGAAATCAGCCATGAAATCTCCAAAATGGAACACAAACTGACTAAAACTGTCTCATATTGTTAATTGCGTTTCTCTCTGTGGTCATTTTTTAATCTCTTTATGGTTGTTTTTGTCCAGTTTTGGTTGCCTTGTGTCATATTTTGGACATTTGGTGTCTGACTTTAACTATTTTTCATGTCTTTGTCGTCATTCTGTCTCTTCTTGGTTACTTTTAGTCTCTTTATGGCTCTTTTTGTTCCATTTTGCTCGTTTTGTGCCTGATTTTAGTCATTTTGCCTCTCTTTGCGGTTGTTTATCTGCTGTTTTTAAGTCCCATTGTCGTCATTTTGCACAAATAAACAAAATGAATGAAACGTTCAGAGCAGCTATATAAAAAGAATAAAAAGAGGCAGAAGTCTCATTTCTGGTGCCGGGTTTATCAGAAGGGGAGATAATCCGTCCCGTTTAGAGCCGAACTGGGGCACATTTCTGGTTTTTGTGTTTGCTAATTGGAAACTCGTCTGAAGGATTTAATCTGAGTCCACGACTGGCTTTGATTCGTCACTTTAAAACATCAACAGCAGCAGCTTCTGACACCCAGAAACAAAGTTCTGGGCTTTAAAAAGGAAGACTTTGACCCAAATCCATCCGATTTCTGCGCAGACACGAGGAGTTTCTGAGGTCTGGTAATTGGCTTCTGAGCAGAGAGGAAATAAGACGAGGCAGAAAGACGACGGAAGGTGAGATGAAAGCAGGAAAAGTTTGAGCAAAGAGAAGAATCAAAAACAAACGGAAGGAAGTCGTCAAAGATGATCCCAGTTTTAAAAATGCAACAAAGATTTTTCACAGCGGAAATAAAAGCCGCAGAGTTTTAAATCCACACATCCAGTAAGTCAACATTCATCGGATATTTTAACGGCTAATAAAGGGGAAATAAACTGCAGATATCCGTCATTTAATTCCTCCTGGTTAGAAATTAAAAGTCAGATTTCCACGGAATGAAGAATAAAGTGGAAAAGTTCACATTTAAGGACATTTTATTGGTGTTTTTGGATATTTTCTGACATTTTAGAGAAGTTTGGTCGTTTTTGTTTCATTAAAAACACTCAGATAACACTACCTCTGGATAATTCATTAATATTTTCATACATGTGTTAATATTTCCTGATATTTTAAGGCACATTCATATCTGAGGTAGTTTTGGGCACATAAATATTTTCTTGATTATTTCAGACACTATTTTGTGACATTTTATTGTCAGATATGTGATTACTGTTTCAGATATATTCAGAATTTTTCAGACATTTCATTAATGTTTTTATTTTCTTAGAAAATTATTTTTATTGTTGTGTATTTTCACACATTTTATTGTTCTTGTCAGAAATATTATTACATTTTAGACATTTTAGGAATATTTTCAGACATTTTAATGAGATTTTTTTGACAGTTTCTGAATATTTCAGATATTTTTATGGTATTTAAATATCTGAAATTATTTTTGGGGGACATTTGAACATTTTTCTGACATTTCATTTACATTTTAACCATTTAAATATTTATTTAAAATTCATTTTTAATTGGTATATTCAAATTTGTTCAGAATTTTTACAAATTTTATTATTCTGGGCAGAAATATTACTGTATATTTGAGACTTTTGACACTGTTCTGATAGTATTTTTATTATTTTAATACTTTGCTTTTTATATTTCTTTGGGAACATCAGAATATTTACAGATTTTTTTTGGCCGTTAAATGAATATTTCACTTACTTTTTTTTTTAAAGCGGTACAAGAGTAGATTTCTGTAACTTCTGCAGATTTCACCGTTGAAGGATTTTTAGCTTTTAAATGTAGTTTTAGTCAGATCAGAGTTGTAGGAACCTTAAAGTATAACTTCCTTTAGACAGAACGTTTAATTTAATTTATATTCCACATCTCAGAATATAACGGCGACTTCTAGAAGTTCCGTTAAAGCAGATTTTTTCATTCTTCCACAGGATTTCTGTCCTTCAGACTCTAAAATCTGATCCTTCCACATCCATCTCTGCCGCTGTCGAGTTTTTTCCTCCAGTTTTCTTTTGCTGACTTTGTGGTTGTTTACTGCTGTTGTCATGGAAACGCTGTGATGTTAAAACAACTCACCAAACTGACGGCTCAGATGTGAGGACACGGTGACATCACTGGAAGAAATCCTGAAAGAAGAGAAACGAGAGGTCAGAAAATCATCTAAAACTGAGAAACAACATAAAAAACATCAGATTTAAAACGCACAGCAGCAAATCTACAGTTTGAGGAGAAAAAGAATGTACAAGATGCAAAAAAAACGACCAAAACGAGACAAAAAACAGGCAGAAGGGAGATAAAAATGACAAAGACGAGATAAAACAGTCACCAAGAGACACGAAACATCAGACAGAAAAGACAATAAGACCAGGAGACAAAATTATTTGTAGGAATTCTAAAAATATAGTTAAAAAATAACTCCAGCATGTGGCGACAAAATGACCACAGAGATGAAAAAATGAGACAAACGAGGCAAAAATTATACAAAATTAGAAAAACAACACCAAAAATGTCTACAAATGAGATCAAAAAAATGAGACAAACGAGACAAAAATGGCACAAAACAAGAAAAACAAGACAACAAATTAGACAAATGACACAAAAATGAAACAAAATTAGAAAAAAGGGAAAAATTCCAAAACAACAAAACTGCAAAAACAGGACAAGAATTAGATAAATGAGGCAAAGAATGACACAAAACTACAAAAATGAGACACAAAATGACAAAACAATAAAACCAACCTGTTTCCTGTTTATTCTGCTGCTGTAAATGATCTGAAGCTTTTATTCTGAAATGATCTGGTTATTCAGCAGCGTTTTATTTAAGCCTAATTGTTGTTTTTATTTTGCCTCATTAACCTTGAAAGTGCTGCAAAAATATAAAATATATTAGTACTACTTACACAAAAGAAGGAAATAAAAGAAAACATTCCTTTGTTTCCTGACCTTCAAAATAAAACCCTGATTTTCTTTATGATGATGAATAAACCTTTGAAGAACTTCTTTATTACTGTTTTTATTGTTTTATTCTCAGCTGATCCACTTCTGTGACCCAGAAAACAGGTTATTTATTTGTTGGAGGATGTTTTTGCAGTAAACAGACGGAGGTTTTATTCCACCGCTGGGACTGAAAATAAAAAACAAAAACAGGATTGTAGAAAAACAGCAGCTGTTCTAATAAACAGAAGCTCAGGAAATCTTCATCCAGGTGAGAAGCTTCTGTTTCTACGTGAAAACAGAAAAAAAAGCTTCAAATCTGCTTCTTGTTTGTCTCGTCAGACTGAACGGTCGGCAGGAAACGACGGATTGTCTCGACTCAGATCAATAACTCAGAGTCTCCACGTCATGTTCATCTTTTAAACCACACCTAAGCAAAGATGAGACACAAAAATCATCAAAACAAGACACAAAATCATCAAAACAAGACACAAAATCATCAAAATGAGACACAAAATCATCAAAATGAGACACAAAATCATCAAAAGAAGACACAAAATCATCAAAAGAAGACACAAAATCATCAAAATGAGACACAAAATCATCAAAAGAAGACACAAAATTATCAAAATGAGACACAAGACACAAAATCACCAAAATGAGACACAAAATTACAAAATTGAGACACAAAATCATCAAAATTAGACACAAAATCACCAAAACAAAACACAAAATCACCAAAACGAGACATAAAATTATCAAAACAAGACACAAAATCATCAAAATGAGACACAAAATCACCAAAACGAGACACAAAATCACCAAAACTAGACATAAAATTATCAAAACAAGACACAAAATCATCAAAATGAGACACAAAGTCACCAAAACAAGACACAAAATCACCAAAACGAGACACAAAATAACCAAAACAAGACACAAAATCACCAAAATGAGACACAAAATCACCAAAACGAGACACAAAATCACCAAAACAAGACATAAAATCACCAAAACAAGACATAAAATCACCAAAACAAGACACAAAATCATCCAAATGAGACACAAAATCACCAAAACAAGACACAAAATCACCAAAACGAGACATAAAATCACCAAAACAAGACACAAAATCATCAAAATGAGACACAAAATCACCAAAACAAGATACAAAATCACCAAAACAAGACATAAAATCACCAAACAAGACTCAAAATCATCAAAATGAGACACAAAATCACCAAAACAAGATACAAAATCACCAAAACAAGACATAAAATCACCAAAACAAGACATAAAATCACCAAAACAAGACACAAAATCATCCAAATGAGACACAAAATCACCAAAACAAGACACAAAATCACCAAAACGAGACATAAAATCACCAAAACAAGACACAAAATCATCAAAATGAGACACAAAATCACCAAAACAAGATACAAAATCACCAAAACAAGACATAAAATCACTAAAACAAGACTCAAAATCATCAAAATGAGACACAAAATCACCAAAACAAGATACAAAATCACCAAAACAAGACATAAAATCACCAAAACGAGACACAAAATCACCAAAACGAGACACAAAATAACCAAAACAAGACATAAAATCACCAAAACAAGACACAAAATCATCAAAACGAGACACAAAATCATCCAAATGACACAAAATAATCATCAAAAACGAGAGACAAAATCACAAAAAATACACAAACTGCAATAACTCAGAGTCTCTGGATCCAGACCAACAACTGACCCTACAGGAGAATCTAAATCAATGAACCTTTTCTCTACCAGACTCACATGGTTTTCAAAGTTTCTCATCATTTAACCTCTCTTCCTCTCTCAGACTTTCTTTCTTTTCACTCGGTCCCGTCGTCGACTCGTTAAATTTCCATCCTTATCTCGTCTTCACGCTCCGCTACGTTTACATGCATACAGATGAAGTGATTACAGCTAACGGCCAGATTAAGGTAAAAAAGAGTTCACATCCCGATAGCATCACAACACGGGAAAGACGAAACATCTTAGAGCATCCAGATAGAATCGCCACATTTACTCCAGTAGGCGCTTATATTTAGCTAAGCTGCAGCAGGAAACAGGCTTTAATTTCCCATTTAATCTGTTTGCTAATGGATTTAGACACATTTTAGCATTAAGCTTCATTCTGATGCACACTAAAAAGACTTACACATCACACTGTTAACTCAACACCTCCTATAACCGTTTTATTGTGAAATATTTGCAGAATTTCCTGTGCAAGAAAAATTAAAATGGGATTAAATGACAACAAGTGAATCAGAAAGTGGTATTTTGAACTAGGGATGCAAATTTAAAACTATTTCCTTCAACGAAAGTTGGCAATAAATCATCGATAAATGGTTGAAGTGAATGAAATACAACAAAAGTTTCCCAATATGCTGATGATTCTGTTTTTAATCCGCTTAATGTTCACCGCAAAAACAGCTCAGTTACATCAGGAATTTGAACATAAAGTAAATCTGAATTAAATATTAAACAGCATAAAAGACTTAATTCACTCAAAATCACTAACATTCGAATGCAAAACACGACCCGCAGTTTTCCACAATAAATGATCTGTAATGTTATTGATATCAGGCTTTATTTCCAATTTAGTCTGTTCGCTAAGTGGAACTGGCCGCATTTTGGCATGAAGCTTAACCCCTTAGTCCCTACAGCCCCCGCCGGCAGGGGCTGTAGGGACTAAGAGTAGGTGCCTCAAAAACAGGGCTCAGGGACTAAGGGGTTAATATTGATGCACTCCTGTTTGCTCTGATAAGGTTTCCACATTACACTCAGCACCTCCTGTAACCGTTCTGTTGTGAAACATTTGCAGATTTTCACGTCGAAAATAGGATTAAATGACAAATGTGCATCAGAAAGGGTCACTTTGAACTAGAGATGCAAATTTAGTACAATTTCCTTTATCTAAAGTTAGTAATAAATCATTGATTAATGGTCAACATGAATGAAATACAACTAAAGTTTCTCAATATGCTGATGATTCCGTTTTCTATCTGCTTAATGTTCACCACAGAAACAGTTCAGTTACATCAGGAATTTAAAGATGAAGCCAATCTGAATCATAAACTAAACAGTACAAAAGACAAAATTCACTCAAAGTCTCTCTTTAACATTCGAACGCAGCAGTTTTTCCACAGTAAATGACCTGTAACGTTTTTCTTCTCTTCACAGCAGTTAAATATCAGAACAATCCTCAGGTCTGATCCACAGTACTGAGCGATTTGTTAGCCAGAGCTAATCCAGCTGCTGGATGTGCACAAATACTGATGCAGCAACTTTATCAGTCCAGTTTTTGTCTGAAATGTTTTTATACTCTGAGAAGAGCGTCAAAGGTTCATTTCATCACTTAAATGTGGTTGGAAACATGAAATGAGAGTCATGCTAACAGACATTCAAATATCAGTCTGTGTTAGCAATAGCATTAGCGTTAGCCTCTGGTAGCTAGCTAAACCAGACAGCCACAAGATATGATGTATTTTTAATCAATCAACTCATTAACAGACATTATTTGATTCACAGTTAATCTCAGACATTCCTACTTCATCAAAACAAAGGAAATTAATTACGTACATGTCAGCAGTTTTTTTTGCTTTTATCTGCTTTTTAATTGAGGAAATGTGATGATTTTAACAGACAATCTGTTCTACCATCTGACGTTCTTTAAAAGAACAGCAGTGGTGACTCAGCTCTTTTAATAAAACAACAGAAACTTTGACTCAGCTTCATGTCATCAGTTTAGTTTAATGGCTGATTAATGATCGTCGCTGCTTTTCACTCGTCACATTCACCGTATGGTCCACGACATCCTGAGCAGCAGGAGGTTTTCAACAGGAAAGCTTCGACAAAACAAACCCTTTCCTGCCTCCACAGCTCCGACACACTAAATGAAAGAGGCTTAATTAACATACAATGGTTTTTACGTGAAGCTGAGGTGAAGAAGTCGGATGATGCTCAAGAAAACTCACTTGTTTTTTCAGTAAAAGACGGTTTAGAAATGTTGAAATAAAAACCTGAAATTAGGCCGTTGTTTGATCTGGAGACACAAAAATGTTTTCAGAAGTTTCCAGCTGAATAATCACAAAACACTGTGAGAAACTGGTTAATATGCCCTTTTTTGTTATAAAACATTGAATAGATCTCAAACTACTTACTCCTCTGTTCACTGTTTCTGAGCCATGCTGACTTTATTTTATTGAACAAAACCAGCAAAAAATTCATGACAAAGGTGCATTTTTTGTGAATTTTCTGCTGTAAAATGCTGAATGATTCTTATTCAGTCATGTAGATTAATTTCTTGTCAAATAGATGCTTAATTAATCAGCTGATCCTTAACGAGCTGTGAGGACGACTCTGATTGGTCAGAAAAGAAATGGTTTAAACAGATGATTGAAGCAAGCATGATGAGAATCACAGTGACACGCTCAGACGTGCACACACGGTCAGACGTGCACACACGGTCAGACGTGCACACACGCTCAGACGTGCACACACACGGTCAGACGTGCACACACACGGTCAGACGTGCACGTGGTGAATCAGGAAGTGCTTTCCTTTCAGACGGGCTGATTTGCAGCCGCAGCCTGTAATTGGATGACACGTTTAAGTGCTCGTTAAGGCGTGTTAACGAAGCAGCCATTAGTCCGTCAGCAGCGCACTGTTGATGAGTTATGAGATCTAGTGTGTGTGTGTGTGTGTGTGTGTGTGTGTGTGTGTGTGTGTGTGTGTGTGTGTGTGTGTGTGTGTGTGTGTGTGTGTGTGTGTTTCTGATCATAAACTTTAACCGCTGCCGAGGGGAAGCAGTGGAGAACCCTCCTCTCCGTCACTTCACCAGAAATCACAACATTTGATTCTGTAGTTACAACCTGATATTTCCCTCCGTCTCCCCGTGTTTTGTACATATTTATACCGATATTAGTCAGTTTGGCTGCAGTCAAACCAACAATGTGAGGTTTTATTTGACGTTTTGTTTAGTTTCAGGAAATAATAAAACAACTGTTGGTCCTGGTGAGGAGGAAAGAATTTTGCTTTTTTTTTTCCTAGGATGTATTTGGTGCAACCATTTCATTTTTGTCTACATTTTTAAAAGAGACACATAGAACATGGTGATTCTGATTAAATGTGGTCATTTTAAGCGTCACATATGATGAGTTCAAAGACCGCGGGAAAGCTAAGAATTGTACTATTCTCTCTGTTTTTACAGGTAAATGATGTCGTTTTGTACATTTTCAAACTGCTGACAGGTTCTCGGGACTAAAAGTTAAATCCATTTCAGGTTTCTGTTTTGTTCTTTGCCCTCTAAAGTCCTGAAGTGTTGAATTACTCCCATCATCATCATCATCATCAGCAGCAGCAGCAGCAGCAGCATCCTCCCATCAGTTCCCATCATGACTGAACCGTCCTCTCCTGTTTCCTCCGTCTGTTTTTAACCTCCATCTCGTCATATGATCCCTCTGTCTCCGTACAGTAACGATTCTGAGAACCCGAAACCCCCCAGAGACAAGGAGAGGGACGGTCAGATCGAAAGCTTTTAACGGTTCAGGTTATGGATCTCTGACGTCCTCCAAAGAACACCAGAGAGACGATGAAAACTGAGCTTAAAGCCTCAAACAGCAAGTGGTCCTCACAAACATAGAAACACAAAGTGCTTTTGTGTCTCTTTTTGTGACTTTATGTCTCGTTTTTGTGAAACTGTGTCTTGCATTTGTGATTTTGTGTCTCATTTAATGATTTTGTGTCTCATTTAATGATTTTCTCATTTTCATGATTTTGTGTCTCATTATTGTGATTTTGTGTCTCATTTTTGCAATTTTAGCACTTGTTTTTGTGATTTTGCGTCTCATTTTTGTGATTTTGCGTCTCATTTTTGTGATTTTGCGTCTCATTTTTGTGATTTTGCATCTCATTTTGGTGATTTTGCGTCTCATTTTTGTGATTTTGCGTCTCATTTTTGTGATTTTGCGTCTCATTTTGGTGATTTTGCATCTCATTTTGGTGATTTTGCGTCTCATTTTGGTGATTTTGCGTCTCATTTTTGTGATTTTGCATCTCATTTTTGTGATTTTGCATCTCATTTTTGTGATTTTGCGTCTCATTTTGGTGATTTTGCGTCTCATTTTTGTGATTTTGCGTCTCATTTTGGTGATTTTGCATCTCATTTTGGTGATTTTGCATCTCATTTTGGTGATTTTGCGTCTCATTTTTGTGATTTTGCGTCTCATTTTGGTGATTTTGCATCTCATTTTGGTGATTTTGCATCTCATTTTGGTGATTTTGCATCTCATTTTGGTGATTTTGCGTCTCATTTTGTGATTTTGCGTCTCATTTTGGTGATTTTGCATCTCATTTTGGTGATTTTGCATCTCATTTTGGTGATTTTGCATCTCATTTTGGTGATTTTGCATCTCATTTTGGTGATTTTGCGTCTCATTTTTGTGATTTTGCATCTCATTTTGGTGATTTTGCATCTCATTTTGGTGATTTTGCGTCTCATTTTTGTGATTTTGTGTCTCATTTTGGCAATTTTAGGTCTTGTTTTTGTGATTTTGTGTCTCATTTATGACTTTGTGTCTCGTTTTTGATGATTTTGTGTCAAAAATTTGTCTTGACAAAAATAAAGCGTTTGCACCAAATCCATCCTGTGAAAAAATAAAAATTTCTTCTGTTACCTCTCCTATATAAAATAATGTATAAATAACACAAAAAACAGACAGTGAACACAGAAACACAACAGCAGCGAGAGAAAAGCACCGTTTGTCCTCCTTTACTTTCAGATATTCAGATCTGCTTCGCCCACGTCGTTTCCTGCAGAGTCAAACTGACCTTCAGCAGCGAGCTAGCGACCCTTTGTTGTAAAGTCACAGATGCTCATAATTAGACACCAACATTTTGAATATTAAAGAGGAAAAACAACTAAAACATCTGTGCTTCTAATAAAACAATCTGTGGAGACAAACTGCAATAAAAAGACCAATGTTTCTTAACAATCTATTGTTGTTTTACAGATTTCACTTTTCTTCAACCAGTAAAGCATCGATTCGCATGTGAACTGCAGAAAACTACACTAAAATATGTCCAGATCCCCAAAAATCTGCATTTTTATAGCATTTGACTGTGAAATTGCAGTATTTTTATTGGATTTATCAGCAAAAATATCATTATTTCCATAACACTGTGCTTAAAAATGACGGAAAAACTTCCATGAATCTGAAATTTTACATAGAATTATTGTACAAAAATAAATAATTGATGATGTTATATAAAATGAATGGTTGATTCCTAAAAAGGATATTCATGATTAATAATCAAGTCATTGTTTTGAATAATTGAGCATAAGTCAAAATGGATTAAATCTGACTATAGGCAGTTGCGGGGCTTTAAAGGGGCACCATGACACAGACTTCTGTGACGCTTAATGACATCTAGCCAGAGTTTATAAAGGTAAAAAAGCCAAATAATATCTAGCAAAATCATTTTTAAAAGTAGCAAAGTAACGCCAATCAAACAAGACTACAAATACCAGCAACTCTATGTTGGGTTTTGCTAGCAAAGAAGCACCAGGACAAAGACTTCTGTGGTAGTTAATGATAAATGTATTTGTTTTTTCCCTTTCCTATAACGTTTTAGTGGGGGGAAAAAACGATAAAAAATAATCAGAAAAAATAATCAGCATATCACTCTAGAATGAAAATTTTTAGCTGTTGCTCTGAAGGTTTAGCTCATGAAGAGGCACCATGACTAAGTCTTCTGTGGTGGTTAATGGTAAATAGATGTTTTTTTTCATTTTCAAGAAAAAAAGCAATAAAATTAATCCAAAAAAGAGAAAAATATCAGCAGAATAATCAAGAAACGCAACAAAAACCTGCTTTACTGCATCTCCTGACGACAGTTTCCCCACATAGACACGGTTGTAGGTTTGTCAGGGAGTCATGACATGAACACTTTAACAACGTCATGGTGTTAATAAACCTGAGGTCAATGTAGAAAGACTCGAACACGTCTAATGGAGAAACACTCAACAACATTCTATCTAGAAACACTCAACGAAGTTAAATCTGGAAACACTCGAAGACGTCTAACGTAGAAACACTCGAAGACGTCTAACGTAGAAACACTCGAAGACGTCTAACGTAGAAACACTCGAAGACGTCTAACGTAGAAACACTCGAAGACGTCTAAAGTAGAAACACTCGAAGACGTCTAACGTAGAAACACTCGAAGACGTCTAAAGTAGAAACACTCGAAGACGTCTAACGTAGAAACACTCGAAGAGGTCTAACGTAGAAACACTCGAAGACGTCTAACGTAGAAACACTCGAAGACGTCTAAGGTAGAAACACTCGAAGACGTCTAAGGTAGAAACACTCGAAGACGTCTAACGTAGAAACACTCGAAGACGTCTAAAGTAGAAACACTCGAAGACGTCTAACGTAGAAACACTCGAAGACGTCTAACGTAGAAACACTCGAAGACGTCTAACGTAGAAACACTCGAAGACGTCTAACGTAGAAACACTCGAAGACGTCTAAAGTAGAAACACGAAACAACATTCAATCTAGAAACACTCAACAAAGTTTAATCTCGAAGATGTCTAACGTAGAAACACTTTAAGATGTCTAACATAGAAACACTCGAAGACGTCTAATGTAGAAACACTCAACAACGTCAAATGTACAAACACTGGTCGCCGTCATCATGTGCAGTTACTTGTATCGTTGCAAAGAAATCGTCCATAAATATCAGAGCGGGTTCATGTTCTGCTGAGTTCTTTTTTTAACGTTTGCTCTGGAAAAAATTAATGAAAAAAACACATAAATGGAACGTGTTCTGACAGCTGAGCAGCATCTGTTCTTTAAAACTACTCAGCAGATAAACACTCGACGCTCCAACCTCTTAGCGACGCTCCGCTAATCTGCAGAGTCGGGCAGTTTTTGTCGAGAACGAAATCAGCCGAGGGGCAAATTACTGCATCGACTTGTACATCGAATGCTCGTAACAGAAATAAATAAAGAAGAAACAAAACAAAAAGCCTCCCATCCTTGTAACAGATCTGTGATGTCGGTAAATATCTGCAGTGGAAGGCAGGAGACGGAAGATTTACTGGAAAAAGAGGCAGAAAGCAGATGTGCTGAGTCATTTCTTTGTTGTTATTCTTTCGGGTCGTTGCAGAAACTGACGCCGACGGCCAGCTTTTCCCTGAACTACACCAAACACCAGTATAAGATCCGACTGAAACCAAATGATTTTACCTCTTTGGCTGTTTTCCATGAGCTTTATAAACCTCAATATCAAAATCGATCGTGTCCATTTAAGTGTAGAAGGTCAGAATTGGGATCGAAATTGGAATAACTGAGCAGCTTTCATGTGAATATATTTGTTTAAGTGTCTGTAACGTGACATTTATCTCTTTAAGAGGTCAAATTAGTCTCAAAACAAAGCAAAAACTGATTCATATTTTAATAAAACAGAGGAAATGTGCAAAATGACAGCAAATTATTGAGAAAATAAGCTAAAAACTGCTAAAAATGTTGCGTATTGTTCTCTGCAGCATGTTCAAACGTTGATTTTTAGCTGTTGTTGTTGCGTCTGCACAAACCTTCTCCCTGCAGGATTCATATTAAACAAAGGAGCCTAAATCGCCTTTTCTTCCCCCAGCATCGACCTCGAGGGCCGGTTTGCTCAGACGGATGAGAAATCCATCGCCGGAGAGTCAATAAGCTTGTCCTGTTCGAGCAAACAGAAGGCGGCGGGTATAGGAAGCGACCCGAGGCCTCGTCTGCCTGCATCTCTTCGTCTTCATCAGAGTATAATCTGGGAACAAACGGCCATTCACGGTCCTGAATGAGGAACCTGGAGATCAAAGCTCCACCTGGTCAGATCTGCTGCTTCCTTTAATAATCCCTGAGAGACGGAGGTTTGAGTTGAAAACAGACGTAGATATTAGAGGAATGAAGGAATAAGCAGGCTGCAGCCAACGTCGCATCTCAACAATAAATCTGTAGGTTAGATCAACTATATGAGTCAGAAAATGCTAAAAGAGAAAAAATACTGATAGATGTTTCCCAAACCCCAAGATGACAAACGTCTTGTTTTGTCCAAATATTAGGGCTGGCCCGAATAGTGGTTTCTGGCATCCGAATATTCGAGCCCTATTAAAGACGAATATCCGAATATTTGTTCTTCCCTGTAACGTCCAACAGGGGGGTGGGGGGGGGGGGCTTGTGGCGGACACGGCCCGAATATTCAGATCAGTTCGTCTGGTTTCCCGGGTCCAAATTTTGCCTTCATTTTGTCTTATTCGGATACTAAAATTAATATCCGGATACCGCCGTAGCGAACGAATATTCGGATATTCGGGTCCAGCCCTACCAAATATGTTCAGTTTACTGTCAGAAACCAGACAATACTCACATTGAAGAAGCTGAGAATTTAGAGACTATTGATGGAAAAAGAAACACGATTATCAATACAGTGAAAAGCTGACACTATTTCGTTGATAAGGCAACCTTATTGGTCCGTTCTGTTACACCAGGATAGTGAAGGGGCACCATGACAAAGACTTCTGTGGTGGTTAATGGCACTTTTTTCCACTATCTTGTGACATTTTTGAGGAAAAAAACTATAAAAATAATCAAAAAATATTCACCGTATCACTCGAGAATGAAAATAATTGTTAGCTGTTGTCTGAAGGTTTAGCTAGCAAAGGGGCACCATGACAAAGACTTCTGTGGCGGTTCATGGCACTTTTTCCCACCATCTTGTGACATTTTTGGGCAAAAAAAATAGAAAAATAATCTAATAACAATAATGAAAGTTTAATATTACCTTATCAAGAGATAAATGTCATGTTAGAGACTTACAATTCCACTTAAACCAATACATTAATATGGAAGATGCACCATTATTCCAATTTTAGTCACAATTCTGACTTTCCACACCTAAACGGACACGTATTGAGGTTTAAAGTATTTGTTAAAATAGGTTTAAAAACAATCAGAAAGTTACATGTGAAAGAAAACAATAGCTGGTTGTTTCGCTGAAGAAAAAACTGTGACCAGAAATGTTGATTTATGATTAAAAAGACCAAAAATTAGCTTGAAAAGCATAAAAAAGAAACACTGGTAGAAGAGCTGACTGAATAGGAGGGATTTTTTAAAATCTTTTTAGCTGGTTTCTATGAGTATTTTAAACCTCAACATGCGTCCATTTAGGTGTAGAAAGTCAGAATTGTGAATAAAATTGGAATAATGGTGAATCTTCCATATTAATTTTTTGGTTTAAAGTTAAAAGAACTGCTCCACTTTAATTGAACAAAACTGGGAAAATGTGTAAAAATACAGCAAATTATTGAGAAAAATCAGCTGAAAGCTGCTAAAAATGTTGTGTTTTGTTCACTACAGCCTGTTTAATCATTGATTTTTAATTGTTATTGGATTTATTGAGGTAATTAACGATGAAATGTGTGAAATAAATGGAGAAAAATGGTCAAATTAGTGTAAAAAAAAACAAAAGCTGGTTATTTCTGACAGTTTCTAGTGAATTATAGAGAGCGGCTCCACTTCATGACGTTTATTTCAACCCGGTGATTATCCCAGTGTGTGTTTTAAAGCAGATATTTAATTTAAACTGTCAGGTAACAACTGGAGTCTGTTAGAGAATAAAAGTGAATGAAAAAGACGGACAGAAAAATCCAAACGGTTTAATTTAATCCACTTTCCATCCATTCATCTGTCTACGTTTAATTTATGCTGATCAGCGACTCTCCTCTTGTCTCATTTATTTTGGTGACGGAGCAGAGAGTCGACGTTAAAACGATGAGTCACCGTCAGCCGCCGCCATGACTCATCGCTCTGATCAGGATTAGATCACATTCACACCATTCCAGCGGCGTTTATTAAACCCAGATTGAGGAATTCCTGCTGATTTTATTTAACAAAAAGTGTCTCTGTTCAGACAAATGTCACTTGTCTTCCTGTTTGGGGGAAAACTGCTGATTTTTCTGGATTATTTTAAACTTAAATCACATTTTGTCATTTTAAACTGATAATTTTAGCTGCAGTAAAAATCCAAAATTTAAGTTTTTTTTAAACAGCTTATTTTTTTTACTAATATTATTGTATTTATTTATTCATTTATGTTTGCAGCCTATCTTATGATTATTTTATTTATTTATAGATTTAACAGCCTATTCTTAGTACTGATATTAAATTTATTCATTTTATTTGTGTAACTTCCTATTTTTATTAACACTGATTGATTCAATAGCCTATTTTATTATTATTAATATTATTTTATTCATTTAATAACTTATATTTATAACTATTAAATTATTTATTTATTTTGTTTATTCGATAGTTAATTTTTATAATTATTGAATTATTTATTATATTTATTTATTCAATAGCCTATTTTTATTATTTTATTTCTTTATTTATTTAACACCTTATTATTATTACAAATATTTGATTCATTTAGTTTATTTATTTAACTTCCTATTTCTATTATTATTGTTGTAATTTATTTATTCAATGACCCATTTTATTACTATGATTATTTTATTTATTTACTTAATAGACTATTTTTATGCTTATTTTATTCATTTGTTTTACTTAACATAATAATAATATTATTATTATTAATTTATATATTTCACAGAACATTTTTCTTATCATTTTGTTAACTCAACAGCATTTTTTACTATTATTTCATTCATTTATTTTATTAATTTAAGAGCACGTATTATTATTACTGTATTTATTTAACAGTCTTTTATTCTTATTTTTTATTCATTTAATTATTCTACAGCCTTTTTATTTGTATTAACTTATTTACATATTTAACAAACTAATTATATTAGCATTATTATTATTTATTTATGTACTTTTATTTTACAGCCTATTATTATTTATTTTATTTTATTATTTTACTGTCTATTATTATTATTATTAGTTTAATCCTGGTGAGAAAAATTATATTTAATACTTAAATGAATTGCATTTAAAACTCTGAGTCCAGATAAGATTCAGGAAAACACCTTTATGTGTTTTTATTACCTGCAGATGAGAGACTAAAACACACCTTTACCTGGAGCTCCTAAAACGACATTTGGTAATCAAATTTATTCAAAACGCTGCAGCTCAGATTCCAGATCTCTGCTCTGACTTCCTGCTAAACACGTGAAATTTAAGACTCTGCTTCTTGTTGTGAATGAATCTGGGAACAAAACATATCAGAGATGTGTTTAATGAAGCCGTCAGAACCAGAACCGGCTGCTTTTAGAAAAAAAAGAAGCTTCATTTCAGCTTCAGCAGCACAGAATGAGGAGTTTCTGTCTGTAAACGTTCAGGATTTGGTCTAGAAGGTGAATCTGGATGAAGGAGGAGGGACTACACGTGGAAATAAATCTGAAGGAAAGAAAAAATAAGCCTGCAGCTCATCAGAGGAGATTAAATCTGAGTTTAGACGAAGAATAAATCGATTTAAACGAAACCAAACGGAGTCGAATGTGCAGCAAAAGATTCACTTCAAACCAAACGTCTGCAGAGAAACAGATCCCAAAAATAGAAACCCAGATAAATATTTCAGAGAGGAAGAGGAGGAGGAAGAAGAGGAGGAGGAAGAGGAGGAAGAAGAGGAGGAGGAAGAAGGAGAGGAGGAGGAAGAAGAGGAGGAGGAAGAAGGAGAGGAGGAGGAAGAAGAGGAAGAGGAAGGAGAGGAGGAGGAAGAAGAAGAGGAGAAGGAAGAAGAGGAGGAGGAAGGAGAGGAGGAAGGAGAGGAGGAGGAAGAAGGAGAGGAGGAGGAAGAAGAGGAGGAGGAAGGAGAGGAGGAGGAAGAAGAGGAGGAGGAAGAAGAAGAGGAGAAGGAAGAAGAGGAGGAGGAAGGAGAGGAGGAGGAAGAAGGAGAGGAGGAAGGAGAGGAGGAGGAAGAAGAGGAGGAGGAGGAAGAAGAGGAGGAAGGAGAGGAGGAGGATGATCAGAATGAGCCCAAACAACAGCTGAGCTCCATGATGAAGCAGTTTTTATGCTTTGTTTTTTCCTCTCCTCTTTTCTTCTGGATCCATCCTCACATTAATCGATCTTCACTCGTTCTTTTTCTTGTAACCGGCTGAGAAACGCTTCAGTTATCTATTTTTAGGCTTTGTCGTTTCTGGCGACGCGACACGATTCTGATGTCTGTGAATCTTTTTGATCTCCGTTGGAACCAGATTGTGTAAAAAATGCTCCTGATGTTTGAGTTTCAGCTCATGAAGCTGCTTTCACTGCGAGCTTTAACCTTCTGATCCACAAAACCCCCTAAAAGACGTGAAAAGCAGGTTATTATTTAAAGAAAACAGAAAATTGACGACATTTCTCAGCAAGAAGCTTGAAAAAATGGGGGAAAAAAATCACGTCATTTTCAACTTTCTGATGGTTGTTGAATGCATCGTGTGTGATTTTCTGGTTTTGTCTGGAAAATTAACTAAAACTATAAGCTTAAAATCGAGATGTTTTGTCAAAACTACTCGCCCAAAATCAAAAAGAGTTTTCAGGCTGAACTACAGGAAATGTTTTCAGAGAGAGACTGAGAGTAAAACCAAATCTACTGGATGGATAAATAAAGTCAGCATGGCTCAGAAACAGTGAACAGAGGAGGAAGCTGTTGGAGATCCATCCAGCATGGAGGAACATCTTCTACTGATGGTGAACAGAGGAGAGAGGAAATGTAGAGATGGAAAAACATCTGAAGTACGAGAGGACAAATGACTACAAACAGAAAGAAATGTCAGAAAAAGACATGAAACTACAAAAACAAGACAAAATCAAAAAGAAAAAAAAACAAAACTGAAATAATAAAACAATAAATTACTAAAATGAGACATAAAATAAGAAAAACAAGACAGAAAATGACAAAAACTAGGCACAAAATAACAAAAACGAGACACAAAATGACAAAAACAAGACACAACATGACAAAAACGAGACACAAAACCACAAAAACGAGACACAAAATGACAAAACCAGACGCAAAATGACCAAAACAAGATACAAAATAACAAAAACGAGGCACAAAACGACAAAAATGAGACACAACATGACAAAAACGAGACACAAAACCACAAAAACGAGACACAAAATGACAAAACCAGACACAAAATGACCAAAACAAGATACAAAATAACAAAAACGAGGCACAAAATGACAAAAATGAGACACAAAACGACAAAAACGAGACACCAAAAAAGAACGAGACACGAAACTACAAAAATGAGACACAAAATGACAAAAATAAGAGGAAATGACCAAAAACACACAAAATGGAGACAACAACTGAGACTGAGAGTAAAACCAAAGATACTGGATGAATAAATAAAGTCAGCATGGCTCAGAAACTGAACAGAGGAGGAGGTTGGTGGAGATCCATTCAGCATGGAGAAACATCTACATTCAGGCTGGAAACATTTGTATCCAAAAAGATTTAAAATGTGTCCAAAATGACATCAATTTGTAAAAAAAAAAAAAAAAAAAAAAGATTAAAAAAATGTTCAAAATTTGCTTGAAATGACAGAAATTAGCACACATTAAGTTAAAAAGGTGTAAAACTGATCAGAATGACTGGTATGAAATATTAAAAAATGCCTCAATGACTGGAGAAGACAAGAAAACTGTTTTGGTTCAATCAAAGCCTTTTTCTGCTTCACATATTCTCATGACAGTAAAACAAAAAGAAAAGATTCTACAGTTTTCTGTTTGGAAAAAGATCGAATCCTCCTTTACAGGTTTGGTCAGTTCCTTACATTCTTTCTGAGGTTTTTATTACACATAAATGCAACTGAAAACACTTAATATTGTAGGAAAAATGCAATAAAACACCCAAGGCCTCCAACAAGATCACGAGCTTCTGAAATCAACAAGAAGCTCTGATGAAAAACAATAAAAAAGACTAAAAGCAGGAAGGAAATCTGAAGTTTGTGCTAAAAGTAGGTCAGCGTAATCAATTTCCAACTTCCTCTGTGATCTAATAATAGAACTACGGAGTTTATCAGCAATGAAGGAGGAAGATTTAGTGGTTAAACAGAAGCTTTATTTGACATCAGTCCATGTTTCTGGTTCCTATTGATCAGCTCTGGGAAGAGATCGGATGTTTACGACTCTAATTCCATCAATCAGCTGTCTGTTGTTATTTATTTAACCCTCGTCATCATGATTCCTCCACAGAAATCTTCCTCTGTTTTAATCATTTAAAACAAAACAAGACACAAAATCATCAAAACGAGATGTAAAATCACAAAAACGACACAAAATCACCAAACGAGACACAAAATTACAAAAAGACAAGAAGTCATAAAAGTGAGACACAAAATCACTCCATTCCTGAAATGTGAACATTATTTTTTACTAAAACAAAGGAACCATTAGGAGTTGTGCTTATTCTGCTGTGGTTTTACTGGTCCTGGATGTGGAACCCGTTCTAGATCTTTAAATTGGAAGGATCCATTTCCAGAACGGAGCACTAAACATCCCGGAAACGGTTTTGTTTACCCATAGCAATTAAGCTAATGTCTCCAAATGCTAATGATTTATTGATGCTAAAGCGCTGTACCATTAAATCCATGTGAAATCATTTCCAGAAAGGGCCGACCCAACCCCGTCCATCAGTCCATCTGTCCGTCCATTAACCCCAGTCATCAGTCCACTCGTCCGTCCCTCCCTCCTTTATGAAGGTTGATGTCTCGCCCACATTAGCGTCCTTTAGCTTCCCCTCCTTCAGAGTGCATTAGCCGATTAAAGCGAGGAGGAGGAGGAGGAGGATGAAGCACCTCCTGTCTCCACGCCAGCTCCCCTCCAGCTAACAAATCTTTCCTTTAATTCTCTCCTGGATTTCACTCGTTTTCTGTCATTTCTGAGAATCCTCTATCGTTCTCCATCTCAGATTCTCTCTGTTTATTTTCAGATTGTTTTTTTTCCTTTATGTTACTCCAGTTTGTATTTATTCAGCTGAAATATTCACGTGTTTTGTCATTTTTCTTCTCGTTTTAGTCATTTTTTCCTCATTCTATCTCCACATACAACAGATATTGTTCTATCTCCATGTTTCCAGACTTTTTCTCTCTTCTCTGCTCATTGAAGAAGAACAATGTCTTCATTCATGCAGTAGCTTTGATTTTACTCTCAGTCTCTCGTCATCTCTGTTTTGTGTCATTTGGGCATTTCTTCTTGTTTTGATTATTGTGCGTCTCATTTTTGTAATTTTTTGTCTTATTTTTGTAGTTTTGTGTCTTGTTTTTGTGATTATGGGTCTCATTCTTGCAGTTTTGTCTTGTTCTGTGATTTTTTCGTCTCGTTTTTGCCATTTACTGCCTCATTTTTGTGCATTTCTGTCTCATTTTTGCAGTTTTGTGTCTCGTTTTTGTAGTTTTGTGTGCAATTCTTGGCATTTTGTGTCTCGTTTTTGTAGTTTTGTGTCCAATTCTTGGCATTTTGTGTCTCGTTTTTGTGGTTTTGTGTCCAATTCTTGTCAATTTGTGTCTTGTTTTTGTGCTTCTGTATCCATTTTTTCAGTTTCATGCCTCATTTTTGTGCATTTCTGTCTCATTTTTGCAGTTTTGTGTCTCGTTTTTGTAGTTTTGTGTGCAATTCTTGGCATTTTGTGTCTCGTTTTTGTAGTTTTGTGTCCAATTCTTGTCATTTTGTGTCTCGTTTTTGTAGTTTTGTGTCCAATTCTTGTCATTTTGTGTCTCGTTTTTGTAGTTTTGTGTCCAATTCTTGGCATTTTCTGTCTCGTTTTTGTGGTTTTGTGTCCAATTCTTGTCAATTTGTGTCTTGTTTTTGTGCTTTTGTATCCATTTTTTCAGTTTCATGCCTCATTTTTGTAGTTTAGTGTCTCATTTTTGGGATTTTGTTTCTACTTTTCGAACCTTTGTGTGAATTTTTGTCGTTTTGCATCTTGTTTTTGTGATTTTTGTCTAATTTTTGTCCTTTTGTGTCTCGTTTTGTGTCTTATCTGTATCATTTTGCTGCTTGTTCTTGTCACCGTCTTCCGTTTATTTGTCATTCTGTGTCTCGTTTTTGTCGGGGTTTTTTGTATCTTGTGCCTCCAGTTTGTCTGTATTCAGCTGAAATATTCTCTTTGATTGGACTCAGCGACTCCACATCAAACTGATATAAACTGACACGATGTCTGGATACGACCTGGACGTTTGGTTTCTGGTTCTCACTTCTAGAAAAACTCGACTTTTCCGTTGACGACTCAGCGAGTCACCGTCCCAGTGGGTTCTGCAGAAATGACCAATCAGCAGCTCGATTCCTCAGACGTTTGGTGACTCAGCAGCTCGACGATGCAAACTGGGAATCAAAGCACTTTGAGTTGTCTAATGATAAACGCACCAACGGTCAACAACATTACGACTGAATAATGTAGGATTCATTTCTGCTGTTTTTCCAGATGTTTGCACAGCAGCAGCCTTCATCAACAGGACAGTGTGTCTCCATATACGGTAAAAACTGATAAAGAATGACTCGAGGAACACGACCAAGAGCTCAAAGTGTTGATTCGATCTACAAGCTCCTCAGATTACAAACTGAAAAATCAACATAAACGGTGAAATCTGGCAGCAAAAATGCCAGAAAAAATATGTAAACTGTACAATATGCCAGAATTATTGCAATTATCTGTAAAATAAAGCACAACATCGTCAGCAAAACACAGCATCTCACTACAATGTAACTCCGTGTTTAGGTGTAGATTTCAGGTAATTTCTGCGTTTGTCGTCCAATAAAAGCATCGAGGAAGCAAACGCCTGAATTTTGTGTTTTTCTTTTACAAAAATGAAGAAATTTCAAGCATAAACTGATGCAGAAAATAACAAATGCCTAAAATGGACCAGGATGCAGGAAATCAAGAATTCGGTGCAAAAAAAAAAAGTTCTTTTTGTGGGAATATTGCGTCACATTTTGGTAATTTAATGCGTTTTTGAGGTCATTTTGCGCCACGTTTTCTATGTTTTCTATGTTTTCTATGTTTTTATTTCATATAATACATCTATTTTGTGTCATTTGGTGATTTTGTGTCTCATTTTTGCCGTTTTGTCTCTTTTTTGTAGTTTTGTGTTTCGTTTTTGTGATTTTGTGTCTCATTTTCTCATTTTTGTGATTTTCTGTCTCATTTTACTGATTTTCTGTCTCATTTTTGTGATTTTGTCTCGTTTTACTGATTTAGTGTTTCAATTTAGAGATTTTGTGTCTCATTTTGATGATTTTGTGTGTCATTTTAGTGATTTTGTGTCTCATTTTAGTGATTTTGTGTCTCATTTTAGTGATTTTGTGTCTCATTTTTGTCTTTCTGTGACACTTTTGTCCATCTGTGGTCATTTTTTGGTGAAATTTGAAATAAGACATGTAGGGTAAAGTGACTTTGACAAAATATTACATTTCTAGACTCAGGTTTGGGGACGTTTTCAGCTGAATATCCTGCAGTTCATTCGTTTTCTCAGGCTTCTGACTGATAAACGGCTGGTTTTCTACTGGAATCGACGCCCACAGAGCAGCGTAGGAGCTGTCGTCTGAATCCTCATTTACATTTTTTCTCGACCTCGTGACATTTTCCATGAAGGTCAAGTAAAAAAAGACTTCATTGTTTTGTCTCCTCAACTCCTCCACAAATCTGGATGCAAACTGAGGCTCAATCGAGTGTTTGTCGCTTTTACAAAACAGTTTTTTGTAAAAAAAAATAAAGATCCGTCAAACAGAAAGCCATGAAACGTTAACGTTCGTCTGGGAGAGAAACAGACTCATTTTCTCATCAGCAGTTAAAAACAAAGTGAGCTGAAGACAGAAACCCGTCGGAGATGAACAGAGATGCGATGCGAGCTGCAGATCGAGGCCGGCAGCGAAGACAAAGACGTACAGAGAAGAACCGGACAAAGCTCGGCCTTGTGGCGGCGTTGGACACACTGCAGCTCTGTGTGACGCATCGACACACTAAAACCACTCAGTGTGTGCACAAACGCAGGACCGAACGAATCCTCCGCAAAAACACCAAACAAAGAGACGCTTTCCGACATGATGCGTGCCTGAAGTCATTTTATAGCTCATCAGAGTCGTCTGTGTTCTAACGGCACCACAGATTCATGGATTCATGTCACGACGGCATGTCTTGGAGAAAAACCGACAAGGTCCAAACGAGCAGCAATTGAAGGGTGGATTGCACATCTGAACAATATCTAACGATTAAGACCGTAGTTCTGATTGGCTGGGCGATGAGATCTGGTCTTGATCTCAGGTGTTACTTTCATAAGGAGGCCCCAAAATGACAAAATGGGAGTAAAAAACCACCAAAGAGACAAAATGGCAACAAAGAAGTGCAAAATGACCAACATTAGACAAAAAATGTCCAAAATTTGACGCAAAAAGACCAAAATAACCATAAAGCGATTCAAAGTGACCACAAAATTAACAATATGAGACATAAAATGATAAACAAGTGCAAAAAACTACCTCAAAATGAAAACAACGAGATGCAAAACAAATAGCATCTGACACGAAACAGCCAAAACGCTACAGAAACAACTATAAAGAGACACAAACTGAACAGCAGGCCACATAAAATGAGCAAAACCATCAAAACTGCTAAAAAAGTGAAGCTAAACAATCCAGATGCAACAAAAACCACCAAAACTGGATGAAAACTACCACAAAGAGATTCAAAATGATCACAAAGAGACACAAAATTAACGAAATGGGACTAAAAAACGACCACCAACAGAAAAAGATGGCAACAAAGAAATGGAAAACAACTAAAATTGGACAAAAACAATGTCCAAAATTAGACACACAATGACCAAAACTGGATAAAAAGCGAGCTGCAATTCAAGGGCAGATTGACAGGATGATTGGTTGGTCAATAAGGGTTGGTCTTAATCTCAGGTGTTACTTTTATAAAGAGGAAGGAGTTCCTGGATGAATCCATTATTTTTGGCAGCAGCTGGACCAGACTAGCCGTAAACACCCCAAAACAACAAAACAGGTATAAAAAATTATTAGAAAGAGAAAAAAATGGGAACAAAAAAAAAAAACTCAAATCAGACCAAAATTGTTCAAAAAGTCACACAAAACAAGCCAAACTGGACAAATACAACCATAAAGAGATTCCAAATGACCACAAAGACACAAAACAAGAACATGAGGCAAAAATGAGACTAAAAAAAAAGCACCACAAATCAATCAGAAATAAAACAGCCAGCAACATTTTCTTTGATTCAACGCAGTTTTACTAATAATCTCCTCCGGTATGAGTCTTTTTTTTAATGGTTGTGATGCTTCTTGCAGCAGCAGTGGTGAATTAAAACTCTCAAAACCAGCTAAAATTTAGAATGTTTTCCGACCGGCAGCATTTAAGTGACTGAACTGAGGACATTTTTGGTTTCTCTGCTTCAGCAAACTGCAAATTCTGTGTTTGGTGGTTGAAAACATCGTGCAGAAACACGAGCAAACGCTAAACAATCCAGATGTGGCTCAAAAATGACCAGAACCATCAAAACTGGCCAGAAAGAGAACCTGAATGATCCAGATGTGTCTGTGAAAAGACCAAAACCATCAAGATCTGTTAGAGAGAAACGCTAAATGATCCAGATGTGGTTAGAAAAAGATGTTAACCAATCCAGATGTGACTTAAAACCATAAAGAACGGTTAAAACGAGACCCTAAATGATCCAGATGTGTCTGTGAAAAGACCAAAACCATCAAGATCTGGTACAGAGAAACGCTAAATGATCCAGATGTGGTTAGAAAAAGATGTTAACCAATCCAGATGTGACTTAAAACCATAAAGAACGGTTAAAACGAGACCCTAAATGATCCAGATGTGTCTGTGAAAAGACCAAAACCATCAAGATCTGGTACAGAGAAACGCTAAATGATCCAGATGTGGTTAGAAAAAGATGTTAACCAATCCAGATGTGACTTAAAACCATAAAGACCGGTTAAAATGAGACGCTAAATGATCCAGATGTTACTCAAAAATGACCAAAACCATTGAGACCGATTAGAAAGAGATGCTAAACAATCCAGATGTGGCTGAGGTCGTGATTTAACTTCAGAAACAGGAACAATGTGAGTTGGTTAATACGACCTCATGCTGGATACAAACCGCTGATCTCTGATCTGACGACACTGAAGACTGATCTTTGTGCTGCGTCACAATCACACACACACACAAACACACACACGTTAGTCCATCACCGGTCCGGCTGAATATTCCAGCGCTCCACAGGACTTTTAATTTTTTTAAAAAACGAATCGATGGCCGTTTCTCATCTGACCTGTTTCACAAACAAACACAGAAATACACACAAACACAGAAATACACACAAACACACACGTTTATCTGTCGCCACAAACTCCTGAGATTGGACGGAGCTTGATGGATGGAAATGGTGGAGGCCGGGTGTCAACTGTAGGTCAGATTCATCACACACACACACACACACACACACACACACACACACACACACACACACACACACACACACACACACACACACACACACACACACACACACACACACACACACACACACACACACACACGTCTGAGCTAAATAAAATCCTGAAACCTGAGATTTATCAAAGCTGCTGTAAGAAGAGGAAAACACTCCTGGCTCATTGTAAAACCACAAACCTCTCCTGTTAGCTTCTGTGTTTAAATAAACATCCAGGAAACAAGAAAAGATGGAAATTTATAACAAAACAGCAGCAGACATGAACGTTTTGACCTGAGCTGATAGCAAACCGATCAATAAGATGACTGATGATTTAAACAACCTGTTTTCTGACTGACAGGCTTTAGGTGAACACAGCATTGATCTCACACATAAAATAAGCACAACAATCCAGATGTTGCACAGAATGGCCAAAACTGGATGAAAGCAAGAGACAAAATGGTAACAAAAAATGGAAAAAAAATCAAGAGACAAAACAACAACAAGGAAGTAGAAAACGACTAAGACTGGACAAAAAAAAATATAAGAAATTTGACACAAAATGACAAAAACATGTTGCCATTTTTGTGTCAAATTCTTGCAGTTTCGTGTCTCATTTTGTTGCTTTGTGTCCCGTTTTTGCAGTTTTGTGTCTATCTGGTGATTTTGTGTCTCACTTAGGTCGTTTTGTGTCTTATTTTTGTAACTTTGTGTCTTTTTGGTGATTATCTGTCTCGTTTTTGTGATTTTGTGTCTTGTTTTGATAATTTCGTGTCTAATTTTGGTGATTCTGTGTCTCATTTTTGTGATTTTGTGTCTAATTATGGTGAGTTTGTGTCTCATTTTTGTGATTTTGAGTCACATTCTGATGATTTTGTGTCTTGTTGTTTTCCGTGACCATTAACCGCCAAAGAAGTCTCTGTCATGGTGCCCCTTTGCACACTACGAAAGAGGCTCCACCAGGTGGCCCAAACAGGTACTACAGCTGATCAACAATACATTTATCTGTGCATACATACAACAAACGGTGTATAGATTTCGATAATCACCTTCAAAGCTAAATTTGACGTTACTCGTGTCTGTTTTACGCCCTAAAAACGTATTAAAGCATCCCTATCTGCACCGACTCTCCTGTCTAACGTGATTAACTGGATGTAACAGACTTGTGATCCATTTTTAACGCCGCCGTGTGCTGCCTTCGGGGTGTTTTTGCTATTTTGGATGTTGACGACGTGCTTCCAAGCCAAGAATTGTTGTCTGTTTCCGCGGCAACGGCGCCTCAGGTGCGACCGGATCGCCTGCCGAGCGTCGGCTTCCCGGCACCAGACGGGCGGACGTGCCTCCTCGGCAGCTCTCCTCCATCAGGACGGTTTGTGTTGATCAGATCTGGTCCTGGCGGTCTCATCTGGACTTTTTATTTTTATTGATTGAACAGGAGCTGCTGTCAGGACGCCAGGCGCTGACGTAACCGCTCAGCCTGGCCTCAGATACAGCTTTTTATGGCGTAGCTTTTAATGAAATCAGGGTTAGCTGGCCTCATTTCTGTAGAATATATATCCAGGATGCTTTTCAAACAACGTCTCTGCTCCTATAGGGGAAATCCAAGGTGTTTTGGGGGAAATTAAGCTTTATCTTCTCAACTTTATCTAGTTTCTGGGGATTTTGTCATTTTTTGTTTTGTCTTTGTGATTGTGTCTCGTTTATGTGAGTTTGCATCTCATCTTTATGATTTTGTGCTTTGTTTTTGCACTTTCGTGTCTCATTTTTGTGATTTTCTCTCTCATTTTTGTCATCTTTTTGATTTTGCGTCCTGTTTTGGTTGTTTTGTGTCTTTGACAGCTGAAAACGCTAAGATTCTTTCATCTTTCCCATTTTTTGGCAGATAAATAGTGGAATTTCAGCTTTTTTTCTAAGATAACCCTCTCCTCTGTTTACTGCTTGTGACTCGTGGCATCTGGTTCATTTTTTGTGATTTTTTTTCAGTGAATAATTGAATAAAGTCCAATATTTCAAATCGAAAAAGTGATGAAATGTTGTAATTTTAAGCTTAGATTTGCTTAGTTTTCCCAGTTTAACTGCCTGTCACAGATGATTAGTTTAAAGAGCGTCAAAAGGCAGAAAATCTACTGATTATTTGTGTTTTTACAGTTTATATGTGTGATAAATGGTGGAATTCAGTTGATTTAAAGCAAACAGAGATGCTTTCTAAAGCTGTTTTGTGGTTCAGAGATTGTTCAGGATGCAGCGCTTTTTAAATTCACACATTTGTTTGTTTAAATAAAACAATCCCTCTCCTCCTCCCGGTCCGAGAACAAACGCGTTCTGACATTATTGATGTTTTCTGGGACTCGGCTTCAAAAAGCCGACAACAAAACTGCGATCTGGCTGACCCAGATCCCGGCCGGTCCTCCATAAGACATGAGGACGCCGGCTGGTGTTCAACTCGATTTCGCGGTTGACGGGAAAACGCGGTGGGTTTTGTAGGCCGAGCAGCAGGACATTGAGAGAGCCGCCGTCACGTTGGACGTTTGCAGACGGAGATAACGGAGAAGCGTGAGATTCCTTTAAATCCACATGTAAATCCACCCGAGGATTCAGGAACCTCAAGGAGCCGAATGCCGGAAACCAAAGAGTCTCAGCGAACACAAAGACGACATCTGCTCTGCTGCTCGTACAAATGCGGAGACGTCGTTTTATTGTGCGGCTCTTCAGGGAGAACAAAAGAGGATTGAACAGGAAAATAGGTATAAAATCATGTGACAAAAAGGCCGACGGAAACACAAACAGTCTGGGCAGAAATCCCTCCTTTCTCCCGCTGTGTGACAGTCCTGGAAATGGAAACGTCTCCGTTGTTAGCGGAGGAAACAGACGGCAGAGACTTTAATTCGACGCGCTACGCCCTCGTCCTCTGCAGGAAAACAACAAGAAGAAGCCATTTCACAAAGCGCCTCCAGATCCACCAGACTAAACTTCAGAAAGTTGCTGATGTGCAGCAGAACAGACGGAAAATGGAGCCGAGACGATGTCAAAGAGCTTCAGAGGAACTCCTGCTTCTGGTTCCAGAGCAGGAAAACAAGCTCCAGATTAAAATATGAAAAGGTTTGGTTTCGAGGAAAATCAAAAACACTGATGCACTAAAGTCCCTGCAGTGTTTGAATGTGTACAAGATGTCACTAAAGTCTGGACACACAGGAAATCTCAATAAATAGGATTTTAAATCAGGCTTTGTTGAAAGAAGAAACAGTTGAACTCATAGTTCTCAATGGATGTGAAGGATGTACATATCGAAGGATATGGTTAGGTAGGGTTAAGGTTAGATAGAGATAGAAAGTGTTCAGGATAGATAGGGCTAGAGTTAGGATTGGGTTCAGGATAGGTAGGGTTAAGGATAGGGGACAGTAGCGCATATCAAATTAGAAATGCTAATAGATGGCACAAGTCTTTTGTCCTCATTGTTTTGTTTTTCTTTTTGGTAAAAAAAAAGCAAGCTAATGCAAAAGGAAGAAGATTGAAAATTCATACATTTTAAAAACAATGGAGGTAATGAATCAATTTGTTATTTCCTGTTCATTTTATATTTGAAATTATAATTTGTTTATAGAGGATTGTACTGATCTTTTGTGAATAATTATTGTATTAGGGGATAGCTGTGGATTGGGTAGGGTTAGGTATTGTTAGGGTTAGGTAGAGTTAATGTTGGGTAGGTTTAAGGATAGGTAGATTAGAGATAGGTAGGAATAGGTAGTTCTAAGGATAAGTAGGGTTAGGGAAAGGTAGACTTAAGGATAGGTAGGGATAGGGTTAGGGTTAGGTAGAGTTAGGGTTGGGTTGGGGTTATGGAGGTGACTTCTTGGGACTAGCATGGACTTTAGCCATGACAAATCCTTTACTTTCAGCTGATACATTTGATCGTCAAGATCAGGGTTCGTCCATGACCCTGCCCATTTCTTTAAATTTTTTAACCACCTTCACCACCGTGGAAAAGCCAAATGGAATCCTCCTTGGATGACATGAATTAAATTCATCTGCTATCTTTTGATATATCCATCCTTCACATCTACAGAGAAATATTATCAGAAATGTTAATATTTCACGTCAGTCTGGATGCTGAAACTGATCCTGCTGCAGACGCTAACTCCCTCCATCATCCAGTTATTAACCTCCAACCTCCTCCATCTGACGCCACCTCCGTGGAAACCTCCTCCGTCCTCTGGAGACTTGCTGCATCAGGATAAGAGGCTCCTCCAGGTCTTATCGGGCCTCGGCTTCCATTAGCAACGCTGAATCCGCTCGATACCATCAGGACTCTTTGACAGACTCTAGAAAAAGGGCAGTAAAACAGCGAACGAGTGCTTCTGCAGAAACCCGATGCCTGGAGAGCTTTTATTAGAGCTTCTCCTGCTCTGAAAGGGGAAATGGAAGACGTGATGGGAGGTTTTTAAATATAGCAAAGAAAAAGGAACAAGATTTCAGAGCGTACATTTACTAAAAACAACACAAGCTGCTGCTGGTTTCATGTAGACAGAAAGCTGCTTCATAATGACTCCTCAGAAACCATTTTTAAATTGTTGGAGGAAAAATCTGAGTTCACTAATGATTCACTGCTTTTGTTTGTTTTATTTCTGATTATCACATTTAAATTATCCCGTTAAAGACAGGAAGTAGTTCCCTGATGGTGAACAGCTGCTGATAAACTTAAATATGTTTAATAAAAGCCCATCATGCACTTCTTCTACAAGCTCTAATAAATCAGCAGATGGTCAATTTAACACCGTCTGCATTTTTACACCATTTAAACACCTGCAGTGGTAATTTATTATTTTTGTAGCTCTTGGAACAACATCCAGTGTATTTTATTGATTAATCTGGATGATTATCGGTTAAGAAAACGGTCTGAAATTTCCTTAAAGCCAATCAGTGCTTCAGAAATTCAGTAAAAAGCTCTTTTGTGCTGAATGCTGACAGAATCAATACAAACATCTGTTAAAGTCAACAGCTGCTGCAGGAAATTACAGGCAGGAAACAGACATTCAACCAAAGACTCATGAGACTGATCGATTGATTGATATTGATCAGCTGTCTCCTGCTCGTTTTTAGCCTAGCACCATTAGCAAACGAAGCTCCAGCTGCAATAACAAGTAAATTATTTGGACATTTTCATTGTAACAGAGAAAATCTGGGCAGATTTCAGAGTTTATTACAACTGTAGGGATATTGGTAACTTCAGATTTAAATTATTTCTGTCTGTAGCTTTTGGCCTTGATAAGCTAGTATTTGTGATATTTAACAACCAATCAGATTGCACTGTGGACAGGAAACAGCCTGAAAACAGACAGTGACTAGAAATGAAGAAAGAGCCGCCAGAATTAGAGCCAAAGTAGCTAATTTACTTAAAAATGCTGTTAGCATTAGCATTAGCACCAAAGTAACATATTTACTCAGTAGCAATGATAATCACGATCAGTCAGGCCGATAATCTACAATAAAATCCCAAATCCCAATATTTCACCTGAAACAAACCGATATTTGAGTCACTTCCTGTCAGATCCTAAGTCTGAAAACAGACGTTTAAAACCACCATCTGACCCGAGAACAACAAGAGCAGACAAACTCCTCGTGGTGGAAGACGCATCCCTGAATGATTTTCAGCCTCTTCCACCTTTAAAATCAATCCAGTCAGAGACTTGGAGCTGAACCTGGATCAGACTCGGCTGCAGGTCAAACAGTTTGTCCTGAAGAAGCAGCATCCGTCGATATCCTCCGTCTCTCCCGGTTGGTCCGCCCAACTTCCTCTAATTAACAAATTGCCTGACAGCGAGCTGACTGAGCGCCCGACGGATAACCGGCGGATCGCAGCTTGAGACGGCACGACTTGGACCGGAGGACGATTCATCCGTCGCCAAGTCCGTCTCCGAGGGAGGACGGCTGGCGAGGATCCCTGAAGACGGCGGCCGTTGGAAGCTGCTCGTCGGCCAGAACAGCTTGATCCTGAGCAGCGTGGAGGCGAGGAAACGTTCCCAGGAGGGAGGAAAAAAGACAGAAGACGCAGAAACCCTCTGACTAATTAATAGGTGTCTGAATTTCAATTAATGCTGACCTGGATTACTGCAGGCCGAGAGAGAAAGGCAGACGGAGGACGCTTACGTAACGGAAAATATTTTGTTTTCCACCCGAACAAAGCCTCCATTTTCAGGCTGAACATTAGCTTCAGGTCATTGTTGGTTTACGGGTTGTTGTGTTCATGTGTTGCATTCTGGGTGTCTTTCTCTCAGCTTGTTGTACGACTTTTATCCACGTTGTTTCCTCCTGACTGATTTTGTGTCTCTTGTTTTGTAATTTTGTGTCTCATTTCTGTGATTTCACATCTCAATTTTGTGATTTTGTATTTTATTTTTGGCATTGTGTCTCATTTTTGTGCTTTTTTTGTGTTTGTGATTTTGTGTCTCATTTGTGATTTTGTGTCTCCTTTGTGATTTTGTGTCACCTTTGTGATTGTGTCTCATTTTTGTGATTTTGTATTTCATTGTTGTCATTTTGTGAGTTGTTTTGTGATTTTGCATCTCATTTTTGTGATTTTGCGTCTCATTTTTGTGATTTTGTGTCTCATTGTTGCCATTTTGTGTCTCGTTTTTGTGATTTTGCATCTCATTTTTGTTGTTTTGTCTCTTTTTTGCAGTTTTGTGTCATTTTTTTGTATTTTCTTGCTGTATGTACTCTGGATAAAAAGCATCTATAAAATAAAATTGAAGAGTTCTCGTCTCTTCATGGTGATGTCTGTTCTACTTTTCCTACATTCAACATTTCCCAGAATGCATCAAGAATGACTATATGAGCTTTTCAAAGATAGCTTGTGCAAATTAAACATTATTTTTTTGATTAATTTGAATAATTCCCCACATAAATTATATGTTTAACCATAAAAATAAGAAAAAACACATCACTATAAGAAAATAATCGTCTTATCACACGGCGGGACGTGTTGATCTGAGCCCATCGACAATCAACACCTCGGTATGACGCTTTCTGATGAGTTTTCAGCTCATTGTGTTGCTGTGAATGACACTTCATAATGATGTTCTCCTATTTTTAAGACACAAGAAATGAGTTAAAAATAGAGTAGCTGTTTTTGGATGTTTAAAGAGCAGCTCCTTGTGGTTCACACTGAAATATCTCAAAAACTATCAAACGATCGTCCAGAAATTTTGGTACTGAGAAGCATCCCCACATAATGATGCTGCCACCACCATGCTTCATATTAGGATGATGTCACCACCATGCTTCACGTTATAACAGAGCTAATCGAGCTAATCAAGCTCACGGGGCTAACAGACCTAACAGAGCTAATAGAACTAGTAGAGCTAACAGAGCTAATAGAACCAATAGAGTTAATAGAACCAATAGAGCTAATAAAGCTAATAGAACCAGTAGAGCTAATACACCAAACAGAGCTAACAGAGCTAATAGAACTGGTAGAGCTAACAGAGCTAATAGAACTAATAGAGCTAGTAGAGCTAATAGAACCAATAGAGCTAATAGAACCAATAGAGCTAATACACCTAATACAGCTAATAGAACTAATAGAGTGAACAGAGCTAACAGAACTAACAGAGCTATCAGAGCTAATAGAGCTAATAGAGTCTGGTTTCTGAGGAGCTGGAGCTTTAGAACAGCCAGAATGTGACTCAGTGTTGAACTTGCTCTGAGCACATGGTGAGAACGAGGCGTCTGGCTGCTCTGTTTCTGTTGGACCTGCAGCTAAAGTCAATCATTTGCAGAACGATAGCCACTGGAGCTAAATAAAGCCGCTGCCAGACCATTTTAAGATCCAGTTTTGGTTCTCTGACTGTTTAAAGTGATTTGCTGGAGGCAATATTTCTTTATTTTGAGCAGAGAATCTTATCTTTTCAATTTCTCAGTTTATTCCTACAAATCTGATTATATTCCATGTCTGTTTTCTGATTCTCCATGTTTATCTCATTTCTATCCGTCTTCTCCTGTTGCTCCTCCAGCATTCTCTACCTGAATCGATGCTCTAACAATAGCAGGTTTGTTGGTTTTAAAGCCCCTTGAAGCAGCTCTGTGGTCAGTGGTGATGTAACTGAAGCCGACTTTATAGATCTTGTACTCAGCTCTGAAGTCCAGCCTCCGCTAGCTCACCTCTGAGCTCTCTTATTATGCCGCCCTCTCTGTTTTCCAGCCGGGTGAATGAAAGCGAATACAAGAGCAAAGACGGCGGCTTTGAAAACACATAAGGTGAGCAAAGAGTGCATCGGTACGCAGGCCGAGTTATAACTTCTGGAGAGAAAAAAGGCAGAGGATGCCGTTAAAAGTCAACAGCAGAAGCCCACAGAGTCACAAGAGAGTTTGTGGGCGACAGATATGAAATTTAAAACCAAAAATGCAAGATGAAACAAAGAACTGCACAGTAAAATAAAATGCATGGGGGCTTGTGTGTTCGAAGGGCTTCAATCTGCATATGATTTTAAAGATCCTGAAGCTTCCAGATGTCTGAAACCAAACTTGGACGAAAGCATGGTGGTGGCAGCATCATTATATGAAGCATGGTGGGGGCAGCATCATGATGTGAAGCACGGTGGTGGCAGCATCATTAGCTTAAGCACGATGGTGGCAGCATCATTAACTTAAGCACGATGGTGGCAGCATCATTTGAATTTTGAATTCGAATTTATTTATTTGATAGGGACGATGCAGTTTAACATAGTTCCATCACTAAGCATGAATCTGATGTGCTGCACAGAGAGTTTATAGCAAATGCTAATTTCCAACTCTAGTCCCTAAATGGGCCTTTAAATATAAAAGTCAGAATATTTAACATCATAAAATAACAGAAAAGTTTAACTGAAGCACGGTGGTGGCAGCATCATGACATGAAGCACGGTGGAGGCAGCATCATGACATGAAGCACGGTGGAGGCAGCATCATTAAATTAAGCACGGTGGAGGCAGCATCATTAAATTAAGCACGGTGGAGGCAGCATCATGACGTGAGGCACGGTGGTGGCAGCTTCATTAAATTAAGCACGGTGGAGGCAGCATCATGATGTGAAGCACGGTGGAGGCAGCATCATGATGTGAAGCACGGTGGAGGCAGCATCATGATGTGAAGCACGGTGGAGGCAGCATCATGATGTGAAGCATGGTGGAGGCAGCTTCATTAAATTAAGCACGGTGGAGGCAGCATCATGACGTGAAGCACAGTGGTGGCAGCATCATGATGTGAGGCACGGTGGAGGCAGCATCATTAAATTAAGCTCGGTGGAGGCAGCATCATGACGTGAAGCACGGTGGAGGCAGCATCATTAAATTAAGCTCGGTGGAGGCAGCATCATGACGTGAAGCACGGTGGAGGCAGCATCATTAAATTAAGCTCGGTGGTGGCAGCATCATGATGTGAGGCACGGTGGAGGCAGCATCATTAAATTAAGCTCGGTGGAGGCAGCATCATGATGTGAAGCTCGGTGGAGGCAGCATCATGACGTGAAGCACGGTGGAGGCAGCATCATGATGTGAAGCACGGTGGAGGCAGCATCATGACGTGAAGCTCGGTGGAGGCAGCATCATGACGTGAAGCACGGTGGAGGCAGCATCATGACGTGAAGCACGGTGGAGGCAGCATCATGACGTGAAGCACGGTGGAGGCAGCATCATGACGTGAAGCACGGTGGAGGCAGCATCATGACGTGAAGCACGGTGGAGGCAGCATCATGATGTGAAGCACGGTGGTGGCAGCATCATTAAATGAAGCACGGTGGAGGCAGCATAGGCATAGTGGTGACAGCATGGCCACCATGTCATCATGAAATCCAAGTTAATGCAACTTGAACGTAATTTAAATCCATTACAATACAAATCTGAGCTTAAATAAACACCATATTTAGTTGATCCAGTTACAGATTACGTCAACTCAGCTCATCCAAATAACCTTTGCATCTTAAAATATTTATTTTTCAACTGTGTAATAAAGCTGTGAGGATGGATACTACCTGCTCCGATGTGAAACTTCTATAAACTTCAGGAGGCTGTAATCAGTATTTTTGCCATCCCAGAACAATGTCCTGACTCATCAGAACCTTATGGAGATCTTTTCCTCCAGGTTCTACCAGAGACCAGAAACAAAGACATTTATTGGCTTATTTTCTTTTTACAGCTTCTTCTCTGCTCTCCAGAGGCCCAGAAATCACTTAGTGTCGGTTTAAGATGCAGTAAAACCGGCTGTGATGATGTCTCCGTCCTGAAGAAGGAAACCAGCTCTAAGATAACTCCGGTGTTTCAAATCAGCGGTTACTGCTCATGTTATCTCGAGCATAAACAGTAAAGGCTTCTGTTTGACTAAATGGAAGTAAGGAAAAACTGCCATAAAACTGTGAAACTGTTGAGCTGCTTTGAGTGCAGGTCATCTCAGAGTCAACGTCTCCAGTTAAGTAATATTTAGAATCCTTCTGTTACTGTTGTTTCACCGTGAAAAACACTTTTTATCCTTTATTGGTGGTAATTTTTAAAAATGCATGTGGTTGATAAGCCTAAACAGGAATAAAGGTGCAGATAAAAAATTCAAAGAAAGGTTCTCCTCCAGGGTTTCTCTAGATTTCTACTGCTACTGCATTCATTTTACCGCTGTATGTACCGCTCCATGGCATGATGCTGCTACCAAATACTGAACGTCACCACAAACACACCATCCTCACTGTGAAGCACGGTGGTGGCAGCATCATGATGGTTTTTCAGCACGGTGGTGGCGGCATCAGGATGGATTTTCAGCACGGTGGAGGCAGCATCAGGATGGATTTTAAGCACGGTGGTGGCAGCATCACGATGGATTTTAAGTATGATGGAAGCAGTATCATGATGGATTTTAAGCACGGTGGTGGCGGCATCATGATGGATTTTAAGCACGATGGTGGCGGCATCATGATGGATTTTAAGCACGGTGGTGGCGGCATCATGATGGATTTTAAGCACGGTGGTGGCGGCATCACGATGGATTTTAAGCACGGTGGTGGCGGCATCATGATGGTTTTTCAGCACGGTGGTGGCGGCATCATGATGGTTTTTAAGCACGATGGAGGCGGCATCATGATGGTTTTTCAGCACGGTGGTGGCGGCATCATGATGGTTTTTAAGCACGATGGAGGCGGCATCATGATGGTTTTTAAGTATGATGGAAGCAGTATCATGATGGATTTTCAGCACAGTGGTGGCGGCATCATGATGGTTTTTAAGCACGGTGGTGGCAGCATCACGATGGATTTTAAGTATGATGGAAGCAGTATCATGATGGATTTTAAGCACGGTGGTGGCGGCATCATGATGGTTTTTCAGCACGGTGGTGGCGGCATCATGATGGTTTTTCAGCACGGTGGTGGCGGCATCATGATGGATTTTCAGCACAGTGGTGGCGGCATCATGATGGTTTTTAAGCACGGTGGTGGCAGCATCACGATGGATTTTAAGTATGATGGAAGCAGTATCATGATGGATTTTCAGCACAGTGGTGGCGGCATCATGATGGTTTTTAAGCACGGTGGTGGCAGCATCACGATGGATTTTAAGTATGATGGAAGCAGTATCATGATGGATTTTAAGCACGGTGGAGGCAGCATCATGATGGATTTTAAGCACGATGGAGGCAGCATCAGGATGGATTTTCAGCACGGTGGAGGCAGCATCATGATGGATTTTCAGCACGGTGGTGGCGGCATCATGATGGATTTTAAGCACGGTGGTGGCAGCATCATGATGGATTTTAAGCACGGTGGTGGCGGCATCATGATGGATTTTAAGCACGATGGAGGCGGCATCAGGATGGATTTTAAGCACGGTGGTGGCGGCATCATGATGGATTTTCAGCACAGTGGTGGCGGCATCATGATGGTTTTTAAGCACGGTGGTGGCGGCATCATGATGGATTTTAAGTATGATGGAGGCAGCATCATGATGGATTTTAAGCACGGTGGTAAAATTAATGCAGTAAAATATGTAGAAATCCTTAAGGACAACCTTTTTGTAAATTAAGCCAAAAACACAAATTATATAACCATGATTTAGTGTTGAACAACAATAAAAACTGCACTTTTATCAACCCTAAACCTGCCGTTTGAGACTTTCATTTCTTTCTTTTCCCCCTCAAGAGTTTATAGATTTAATCAGTGACCAACAGCTTTCATCTGGATCTTCTTCATGGAAGTCAGCGGGGCTTCCTGACTTTTCTACACTCATGCGGCGGATCCGATTCACCCTCCACGTGCGGCGAAAACAGTCCGGGTCGCGTCTTTAGCTCGGGGCTGCTGTGATCGATATCTGTTGGCTTTGATGAGCTGCTATCTGGTTCCACGTTATCCCGACGATTACACCAGCTCGGAGCCTCATCTTTGATCTGAACGGCACAAATTAGCATTAATCCCTAAAGAAAATATCCACAAGTGTGAGTGAATGAAGCCGTGTGAACGATCCGTTTGGTTGCTGCTAACAAGCGGCGCCTGCTGCCTCTTTGACTCCTTATCGTTCCTCGATGCTAACAGCAGCAGGCCGTCGGCGGTGGACTTTCTTCCCGCCTATAAATAGACCGTTACTTTGAAATGCAAGCATGCCTCCTGCATCGCCGCCCCTCTCGCTGCATAAACACAGATTAGACTCTCCTTTTTAAAGCTCTGGCAGGACGCAGGGTTCGTTTGATGTGGTCGGTTGATATTCAGCTCGTGATGCTCGGCGTTCAGAGGGAATCTGTGTTTTCAGATTCGACGTACAGTAAAGATCAGGAGAGAAAACAGCAGATCGACTACCATCCTGCTGCAAAAACCTGAATGATGGGAATCTGGTATGAATTCAAAATGGGCATGTGAAGACGCATAATCACCACAAAAACACGACATCACCTTGAGAAGACAGAAAAACAACACAAAAGCACAAACCAACTACGAAAAGCTGCAAAACTGCCACAAAAAGATGCAAAATCATCACAAAATGAGGTAGAATTACCACTGAGGTCCAACAATCAGCACAGAAACACAATGAAAAGACACAAAATACAACAAAAACACACAAAATCACCACAAAAAGATTCAAAATTAAGACAATATACACCAGTATGAATTAAAGGATCCTGTTTCGTAGGTTTATCGCCTAAAAACGCAGAATATTAACCACAATGACCTCAATATTTCAACGATTAAAGCTGTAATAATCTGAATACTGAGAATCTGATACAAATTCAAAATGAACATATAAAAACACATAACCACCACAACAAAAAGACACAAAAACAATACTTTGACTATGAAAAGCTGCAAAATTGCCTCAAAAGGACGCACAATCACCACAAAATGAGGCCTAATTACCACCAAGGTCCATAAATCAACACAGAAACATTCAAAAACGCAATAAAAAGACACAAAATCACCACAAAAATGCACAAAATCACCACAAAAGGTACAAAATTAAGACAGTATAGACCAATCTGAATTAAAAGATCCTGTTTGGCAGGTTTATATCCTAAAAATGCAGAATATCGGCCACGATAACCTCAATATTTCAACAATTAAAGCTGCAACAATCAACCTGAATATTGAGAATCTGATCTGAATTCAAAATGAACACATAAAGATGCAGAATCACAATTTTTTGCTTTTTTTAATGCAAATATCACCTCGTTTAGGCTTCTTAAAGGTTTTTTCCTGCAATCTGACGTAACATCACAGGATCAATAAAGCCCTGCTGATATTGATATCAAATCCATTATTTAAGTCTTTTTTAAAGCAGAAATCATCAAAATTTACTAGTTTCAGCTTCTCAAAGGAGACGTTTTGGTTGAAATCTGGACTTCTGTCTGCAATAAAAAGCAATTTTTCATCATTTTCTAACGTTTTATCGACTAAATGAGTAAAATAATTAGTAAAATTCTCATTAGTTGCTGCTTGAATGTGAATATTTTATCATTTTAAAGCCTCCTGATTTAAAAAAAATCTCCAAAATGACTGCATAAGTAACACCAGGATGAATAAATCTGGATCGTTTTGATAATTAACTCACTATCTGAGTGATTTTTCACGTAAATATCACCAAAATTTACTGCATTCAGCTTCTTAAATGACACGTTTTAGTTGTAGTCTGCTCTAACAGCACAGAACCAGTAAAGCCTTGATGATTCTGATGTGGAATTCACCATCTAAGCTGTTTTTTAATGCAAAAATCTTCTAAATTTACCAGAGGAGATTTTCCAGCTTCTCAGAGGAGATGTTTTGGTTGCATTGTGGACTGTAATCTAGAGAAGAGTTGCTTAAAATGTCATTTTTCATCACTTTCCGACATTTCATCGACTAAAGTAGTAAAATAATCAGTGAATCTTTGTTTGTTGCAGCCTCAGCATTATCAGCAGGAGTTCCTGCTGCTAAAAATCCTCCACAGACCTCCACCACTGTTGACCAAACAGCTTTTAAACACTAAACTCCTGCTGCAGATCCTCTCATCTGCTCTGTTTCAGTCTAAATGCGCACATTTGGCTGCTGAGGATCGTTTCTTTTCTCCACATCTGGATGATCAGGAGCCTCCGGTGACAACACGAGGAGATCAGACCTCACCAATTACAGAGCACACACTCCCGGAATGACACTGCCGTGCACACGCGCCGTGCACGCACGCACACATTACCAGGACTCTAGGTTGAGTGTGTTGATGGTGGGATCTGTGTCCAAATGTTCCTCTAAAAGACGCTCTTTTCGTTTTTATGCGTAATTTTCGCCACTAAATTTTCGCGCACACATTCCATCAGCTGTGTCGTCTCTCCCGCAGCCGCGCACATCGCTGCGTGCACGACCCGGGCACGGCGGGATGACAGCTCGAACGTGCACCGAAGTGGCCGCACGTCGTCTCCGACCCGCCGCGGAGGCGCACGACGCGTCCAGGAGCCGGAGAGCCGGAGAGAGCTGCCCCGAACTTCAACTCCTCCAGCCCCCCGCGGAGCCGCTCCGTTCCCCGGCAGACCTCACAAAAGCTCCGCCGAGCTGCTGCACATGGCTGCAGAAACATCTCCAAGAAAACCAGCCGAGCAGAGCAAGGAGAAGAGGAAGGAAGGTTGGTCTTACCGAGTAGAGGAGGAAGAAGCAGCAGCAGCGATTTATTAATCCTTAGTTGGAGCCCGCATCGTGGAGGAGCAGGAGGCTGAGGAGCAGCGGCCGCTGGGAGGAAATAATCCGACTGTCAGTGACAATAAACCGGGGGAGGAGGGGGAAGACCCGGCCAATTAGAGCCGCCGGTGGCTGGAGAGACGGAAGGATTCAGTGTGGAGCGAAAGAGGAAAAACAGAAGAAATCCAGATCCTGTAGGTTCCCTCTGGTTCTCTGTGGTTCTCTCTGGTTGTCTCTGGTTCTCTGTGTTTCTCCGTGGTTCCTTCTGGTTCCCGAAGACTCAGTCTGAGCTGGAGTGGATGAAATGCGGAGCTGAGTGGATCCTGACTCCTCCAGAGACGAGCGTCCTGCTGCCATCTACAGCAGACTGCAGGAAGCAACCAGAGACAGGAAATAAACCCACAGCCAGGATGTTCCACTGTTAGTTCAGCGTTAAAGGACGTTTAAGTGCAAATTATGGCTCATTTCAGATCCTTAAATTTGACTTTTTTTTTTTTTTATTAAATCTGGACTAAAGTTGCTTAAAAAGTGACATTTTTCATCATTTTATCCACTAAATCAGGAAATCTTTGTTAATTGCAGCCTGAATATTAATATTTTATCATTTTGTTCTCTGCGTTTTTGCACAGTGTTTTTCTAATTTATTCTTTACTGCCTTATACTATTTTTTTCTTCTTGGAGCTGCTGTAATGGTGAACTTTCCCCACTGTGGGATCAATAAAGTTTATCTTATCTTATTAAAGCCTCCCGATTCTCAAAAATCTCCGCATTGACTGTTTAGGAAACACCAGGATGATTAAATCTGGATCGTTTTGATGATAAACTGGGTTCACAGCCCTTCTGTCTTCACCTCGTTCTTCTCCCTGTATTCCTGTCTGCCTCTGGACTTTGCCTGTGAAATAAGGCCAAAGAAATAACTTTCTAAAAAAAAAGTCCAAATGGAGTTAGAATGACTCCACAATGACAAAATTACACAGAGATTATCCAAAGTGACTCAATAAAAACATGAAAAATGACCCGAAACCGTCCACAACTACTCAAACATGTAAAATATTGTCTGTGTCCTGGTGTAGTGGGGGGGCAGTTGCCCCACTACGTAGGATTTATGTCTAACCTGATCACTCGATGTACTAACACTTGTAATTTAATTCTAAGATCTAGGTCTGAAAAATCTAAGTCTCACCACAGAATCATCAAAGGAATTCCAGGAGCCAAGTCTTCAGACGCCACAAAGAAAAGTGTTTATTCTTGTACAGACACGAGTCAAACACATGAGAGCGATCCCGGGACCCTTCTGACCTCTGGTCAAAACACTCAATCTTTTATATAGTATCAATCAATCAATCAATCTTTATTTATAAAGCCCTTTTCATGCCAGGGAGCAGCTCAAAGTGCTTTACATAAAAACAATATAACAATTAAAAGCACTTAATACAGGAGATATAAAAACAAACACACGCACACACATACACATAAACACACACTCACACAAACTCGGGAATTAAGAACACTTGAGGAAACGCTGTCTCACACAGAGAGGAAACACCAGAGAATAAGGAACAGAGTAACATGGAAATAATAGGATATATAAATAAAAGCAATACAAAATTAAGATAAATAAATAAAAGGATATATAAATAAAAATACATAAGATATATAAATAAAAGCAATAAGAGCAATAAAAATTAAGATAAATAAATAAAAGGATATATAAATAAAAATACACAAGATATATAAATAAAAGCAATAAGAGCAATAAAAATTAAGATAAATAAATAAAAGGATATATAAATAAAAATACATAGGATGTATAAATAAAAGCAATAAGAGCAATAAAAATTAAGATAAATAAATAAAAGGATATATAAATAAAAATACACAAGATATATAAATAAAAGCAATAAGAGCAATAAAAATTAAGATAAATAAATAAAAGGATATATAAATAAAAATACACAAGATATATAAATAAAAGCAATAAGAGCAATAAAAATTAAGATAAATAAATGCAAGGAATAAAAGACTTCAGACCGGACTGAAGCCGGCGTAAAAAAGTAAAAACACGATAAATAATAAAATAACACAAGTAGCTAAAACCAGACTAAAAGGTTAAAATAATAAACAAATAAATAAATATCGCTTAATCAAAAGCCAAGCTAAAAAGGTAGGTCTTGAGTTTGCTTTTAAAAATGTCCACATTCTCTGTTTTCCTCAGAAAACTCATTCCTCATTGCTCCAGGTTTGGTCACTCCTCTGGCCCTTCCTTCCTTTACCTGTGCCAACTTTCATTTTACACCATTAATACACAGGGTTAATTTTTAATGGTGTCTGGAACATCCCTCACTCTCCACAAAATAATAAGACTGATCTGGCAATCCCTCAGAGGGAGAGCCCCTCCCTTTAGCACAGTCCCCATGCCGTCTCTATTTTTACCTTCCTTATTTTCAGGTACAACCAGGTATAAGCAGGTTCACAAGTGCAGCACAGGTCAGACTGACAGTACATCAGACTCAAACATCAGGTTCATAAGTGCAGCACAGGTCACTCTGACATCACACAGCTCTAAAGTGGTAACAGCGTCAGCACAATTTATTACACAACACTGGTATTATTTGTAAATTGTCCAGTGATTCCCCAAATGACTCAGACATCATTCAAAAATGGCACCAAAATCATTTAATTGATTTATCTACAAAATGTTCAGTTTCCTACATTTCCCATCATGCATTGCATTACATGTAGTTTCCCCAGAAATCCTACATTTTCCTGGTATAAATAAACATAAAAAATAAACACTTGACATGCCGTGTGTTCACTTTGTGCTTCTTCTTCATGACGTAAAAGATGAAAACATTTTACTTTTTTATTTCACATTTACAGCTAAAATCAGCATTTTATTGATGATTCTTCCTCTAAAATGTTGATTTTCCTCATATTTCTTAGCAGAAAAACAGAAGAAATGATGTTTTCAGGGACCTGCTGCCCTCTGCTGACTAAAACTGGAAAATGGTTCAAAGCAACCATCAAAGCTCTGGATTTACTCATTCAGAAACAGTGAAAAAATGAATAAAAATTCATGCTTGAGCCTTTTTCAGTCATGACAACGAATGAAATTGTGTTCAACCAGCGAATGACAGGAAGTTATTTCTGAATTATGTAGTAACTGGCAGCATAAACACGGTTTTAAGGTGATTATTTGTTACAAAATGAGTTTTTCCGTGTTGTTTAAAAGCAATTATGCCGTTTATTACCTTAATTATGACCACAAGTTTTTATATTAACAAACCTTTTTTAAATCAAGTTGCTCTAACGAGATTTTCTTCAGCAATTTTCAGCATTTTTGTGTGTTTTTTGTTTGTGTTGTAGGTTTTATGGAACTTACTGAATTTAACAGCAAAGCTCGGTCCGATTTAGTTTATATTTTGATCTTCAGCTGTGGATTTGATCATTTAAATCGATGTTTAATCAACAAAAATTACAAGAAAACAGCTCGACTGAATGTTTGACAGTTAATTGACGGTTTGTCTGCTTAAACAAATTGTTAGAGTGTTCCCTCTGTGGCGCTCCAACAGCCAATCACAGCGCTCGATACTGAAGCCCACCACGACCCAGACAGCCCTCCTAGAGGCTTTTTACTTATTAAGCTCAATTTGCCCGTTGATTTGTACATTATGCTGCATACTGTGTTACTCTGCACATTAAAACTTGTCCAACCTGACTCAAATGTTCTCTAAAATGACTCAAAGTGTGCCCAAAATTATTAAATATTGTCCAGAATGACTCAAATGATGTCAAAAATGATTAAAAGTTTTCTAAAAATGACCCAAAGTGTGTCCAAAATGAGCCAAACTTTGTCCAACATGGCTCCAAAATGATTCTAAAATGACTAACATTGTCCATAATGACTAAATTGTGTCAAAAACAATTAAAAGTTGTCTAAAATGATTTAAAGTGTGCCCAAAATTATTCGAACTTTGATGAAAATAACGCAAAAGTTGTCCAACATGACTCAAGTCTTGTTCAGAACGACTCAAACGTCCAAAATGAATCAAACTTCTTCCAAAAAGACTCAAACACAGTCAACAATGACTAAAAGGCTCTTCAAAATGACCCAAACTTTCTCCAGAATGACTTGAAACTTGTTCAACATGAGTCAAACGTTGCCCAAAGTCACTTAAACTTTATTCAAAATGACTCCAACAACTCAAACATCGTCCAGAAGGACTCCAGAATGACTCAAGCGTTGTCCATAATGACAAAATCAGTGTCAAAAAGGATTAAAAGTTGTCTAAAATTACGAAAACTTCATCCAAAATGACTGAAACTTCTCTAAAATGATTCAAATGTTGCCTAAAATGACTCAAACTTTGTACAGAATGACTTAAATTTATCTAAAATGACTTAAATGTTGACTTGAATCTTGTCGAACATGAATCAAACGCTGGCTAAAAAGACTTAAGAGTTGTCCAGAATGACTCAAATGTTGCCCAAAGCAATTCAAACTTTCCCCAGAATGACCTGATCCTCATCCATCATGACTTGGATTTCTCTAAAATGACTCACATTTTGTCCAAAATAACACAAACATTGTCCAAAATGAACTTTGTCCAAATGTACTTTCATGTTGCCCAAAAGGACGTAAAACTTTGGACAACGTTTGGGTCATTCCAGTCCAAAACGACTTCAGTGTTTTCCAACATGACTCAAACTTGATCCAAAACAGCTCAACTTGCCCAGAATAACTCAAAATCTGCCCAAAGTGACTCAGATTCTGTCCAACATTGTCCAGAATGACCCTAACCTTGTCCAAAATGATCCAAACTTTGCCCAAACTTTGCCAAAATGACTTAAACTTCTCTAAAATGACTCAAATTGTGTCCATAATTACTGAAACGATGTCAAAATTGATTAAAACTTGTCAAAAATAACATACACTTAATCTGAAATAACTCATCTTACCCAAAATGATTCAAATTTTGTTCAGAATGACTTAAACTTCTCTAAAACAACTTCTTTCGAATTGACTCAAACGCTGTCGGTAATGACTAAAATAATGTGGGAAAAGACTAAAAGCTGTTTAAAATGACTCAAGCATTGTCCAAAATGACTTGAAATTTGTCAAAACAACTCAAACAATAGAGAAGTTTAAGTCATTTTGGACAGTGCTTGTGTCATTTTGTCAAAAATGACTCAAATGTTTTCGGCAATGACTCTTACTTTATCCAAAAGGACTCAAACATTCTCAGTAATGACTAAAGGGCTCTCCAACATGACCCAAACGTTGTCCCAGACCACTTGAAACTTCTTCAACATGAATCAAACATTGCCTAAAGTTGCTGAACCTCTGTTCAAAATGACTGAAATGACTCAAACATTGATGACAATGATCCAAACTTTGTCTAGAAGGACTTGAAAATTGCCTAAAATGATTCGAACTGTGTCCATCAAGACAACTTGTTGAGTGTAAATCTTCCTCCTGATGAATTTCTACGTCATTGTGGTTTCAGAAGAACTAAAATCTGTCCAGGAGCAGAGTCTGAATCATCACATTTAGATGATAAAGGAGAATTTATCCTCAGAAGGGTCTGAAAAATGTCAGAAATACCAATAAAAACCCAACACAGTGAGACACATTGAGTTCATTATAGGATTTAAACCCCCTGAGCTGCCAGCAGAGGGCGCTCTACGACCACTAATACTGTCCTTAGTGCTGCTTGTTCCAGGAAACAGAGAATCAAGTTTGAACACATGAAATAAAACTAAAGAGGATCCAAATTCACATAAATAAGACACAAAATCACAAAAACAACACATAAAATCATCAAAAATAAGATGTACAACTGCAACAACGTGGCACAAAATCCCCAAAATAAGATGCAAAATCACAAATTCTAGACACAAAATCACAAGAACGAGACATAAAATAAAAACAAGACCAAAAAATGCAAAAATTAGACACAATATCTTAAAAACAAAGATGCAAAATGACAAAAATGAGACACAAAACTGCAAAAATGAGAAACAAAAGCACAAAATAAAAAACAAAATCACAAAAACGAGACAGAAAAGGACAAAAACAAGACACAAAATCGTAAAAACTAGACTCAAAACAGCAATAACGGGACACAAAATTGCAAAAACAAGACAGAAAATGCAGGTGGTCTCTCCAGTATCAAACGGTAAGATGCTCCACCTGGTGGAACATCCAGGTACTACAGCTAATTGGCAACACTTGATATTACATAGAAACTGTATTAGATTGAATCAAGTGGGGCGAGAAAAGTGAGTTTGCAGACGTAGCGGAAGGTTTGAAGCGTTTATCAGCTCTGCAGACGATCATTCTTCACCTGCCTCCCTCGTCCTAATGAGTCAATTAAAGCTTAATGAGTTCATTAAGTTCTGAGGCTTTACCAAAGGAAGGTTTACACATTTACTTCTTCACACTCCGTGAACCTTCTGCATACAACTCCAGTCATTTCTGTCGACTCTAGAGGTCTGGAAAGATCCAAAAACAAACCAGAAAAAATACAAAAATGAGACAAAAACCACAAAAACCAGACAAGAAATCACAAAAACGAGACATAAAATTAAAAAAACGAGACAAAACCACAAAAATGAGACACAAAACAATGAAAACGAGACACAAAACCTGTTTCATTTCTTGTTTCTGTCGACTCTGGAGGCCCATGGATTCAAAAACAAACCAGAAAAAATACAAAAATGAGACAAAAACCACAAAAACGAGACACAAAATTAAAAAAATTAGACAAAACTACAAAAATGAGACACAAAACAATAAAAACGAGACACAAAATCACAAAAACGAGACAAGAAATCACAAAAACGAGACATAAAATTAAAAAAACGAGACAAAACCACAAAAATGAGACACAAAACCATAAAAATGAGACACAAAACCTGTTTCACTTCTTGTTTCTGTCGTCTCTGGAGGCCCATAGATCCAAAAACAAACCAGGGCGGCATTAACTTGTAACAGACAAAGTCACAGGAGTCGGTGTGGAAATCAAAACAAAGACATACCAGAAAGCAATTTACTTGTCTGCGCAGGTGAAACAGAGAAAATAATAAAAATGGGGCCTTAGAAGAACGCATCACCTTCAGACAAACAGGAGGGAAAACAAATGTCAAGACGTGAAAAAAGAAAGAGGGAATGAATTCAGAGCAGAAGAACGAAAACACGAGGAGACGCTTCAGTGAATTTGACGATTCACCGTCGGTTAGTCCTTCAAAGTGGAGCTTGTTGAGTAAAAACATCGTTCAGGTGGATTTACCTCCAATTATCGACAGGGGCAGATCCAGATTAATCTAGTGGGGGGGCACAGGGGGGTACAGCAGATAGTTTGGGGTCCACTGAAAAGTTGTAAGAAAAAATTGAAGCTGCTGCCGACCTCTGGCTTTTACAAAGTTTTTTTTTTTTGGCTCATTAACCCAGCCAGAGAAATGAAGGAAGGTCAACTTTTATCAGCCTCCATCCAGATGTTCAACTTGATATCTTTACTTTGACATTTTTAGCACCACAAACCTTTAGTATCACACTTTATCATCATTTATTAGGACTTTAATGGAATCCAGCAGCAGATTTAGTTTTTGTTCACAAACTTTATTCTTGTCGTCGTGGGACTGCAGGATTTAAAACTGTTCCTTCTATTTGACCTCATGTTTATTAGTTTTAGTGCAGAAAGTTATTTTAATTGTCCATTAGTCTGTTAAAAACCAAATAATAAATTGGGTTAGTCAAGAGGTTTAAATTTCTTGCTTTGTCAAAAAATATAAAAATAAAGCGTCTTGAGACAGTTTGACCTGTAATTGGTGTTTTATAAATAAAATTGAATTTAAATTGTATGTATCCTGTAATGTTGGAGAAATTCAGACATACATGTTGGAAAACACATTTTCTTTGTCCATTAATCTGTTGATTGTTTTCTCCACTAATTCATTTCTTGTTTTGGTTTATAAAATGTCAAACCCAAATATATTCAGTTTACTGTCATAAAAACCAAAAAGATTTACATTCATGATGCAGGAATCAGACAGTTTTTCACTTTTTATCTGTTTAGTCACAAAGATCGTTGATAATGTGTGAATTGTTGCAGCTTGTGAGTCGTAGAAGGTTTTAATGTTTGGGGCCGAGTGTCAGAAAACATTTAGAAACCAACATCAACAAAATAACAAAGATCTGAACATCATTAAAGGGAAATCCAACTTTTGCATGACAATGTCTCATTAAAGGACATTTATTACCAACATAAATGTGTGATATTCACTGTACTGTTCCACCCAGTGTGACTCCTGTCCTATACTGGGATTCACAGCCAGATAAACCTTCCTCTGTACCGCATCCTCCAAGGAACAGGCCAGTGTGGTGAACGGATTTTAATACAGAGAAGTGTGAAACTGAAATAAACATACAGAATACGCGGGTCAATAACAGTACAAACTGCTTAAGACTTCAAACACATCAGTATTACAGGTAAGTATGGATTAATTTAGATCAGAAAACCGCTGCAGGTGACTGGTCAGCAATAAGGTACGAACGTTGAATCAAAGCTAAACCTAAGCTACCCCAAAGCCTGAAACCGTGACTATTATCGTAAACGTAATAATGGACTGATGCTCACAACACTGCAAATGTGTCACGGCAACTACAAATACACACTCCAACAACATCCTCGGCATCTCTACTCACTTATTTTGCCACTCAGAGGGTTACGAACGAACCGGCAGACGGTGAAGAGAGACTAGCATTGTCGCGCTAATGAAGCTGTTAGCGCTTCCTGTCGAGCCGGTCATTGGCTGAGGCGGCGCTGTCACACGAGCGCTGACTGTAACAAAATGATACCTGAGACAATTACGCCCCCTGGAGGCCTGGTGGATCAAACAAATGAGCGACGGTTACAATACAGTACCCGTCCGGCGTTATTATGAAATGCCACGATAACTCGTGTGTGGAGGGTAGTAATGTCTAACCCTCCTCTGAGCTAGGTCTGGAGACAGTCTGATTTTGTCTTTATTTATTTATTTTATTTACAAAATCATCTAATGTTTCTCTGTGTGACTGTGTCTGATTTCCTCTAATAAAACCCTCCTTTACACTAAGAGATATATATCTACCTACTGATTCATATCTGTGCACACTATTCTGGTCCGATGCAGTCCCCATGATGACGGGAGAACCAGGTACGGACAGTTACGTACTGAGAAACGGCCACAGTCTTCTTACCGTAAAGGTGCAAAGCTGCTCGTCTTCTCCTCTGGCATCAGGAAACGTCTTCAAAGCTTCTTCAGATCCAAATGAAATACATTAAAAAGATCAAACTAACGCCATCGGTGTATTCAGGTGCAGTCGGACAATGAAGTTGCGTTCAGGAGCGTCGGAAATCGGAGTATCAGTAATGTAAATTTCCAACGAAAATTTGGGGAGCACACGGGGTGGCCAATCAGCCTCCACGGAAGATCCACCAGTGATTACCGAGGAGCAGCACCGCCCACCAGACGGGTCACCAGAACACCAGTTTATTAGAGTTTATTGGTGTTTATGAGCTGCCCTTCATCTGTATCTAGAGGCTACTTCCTCGACCGTCCATCACAGTCCGGAGAACAAGACTCTGGAGGGGAAATGTGGCTTTAGTGGGAACAGGAACCCTTCGGATGACGCTCCTTAAAGATGCACATCCACTCAGAGGTGCTTCGGCCGGCAGCAACAAATGAATAAAAATAGACACTCTGCAGGACCAGCAGATGGAAGACTGAAGAAAATCCACTTTTCTTTCGTTTCTGCTGCATCAGCCACAAGACAAAGCAATTAGGACACTCTGCTGCCGGCACATACTTATCTAAATTAGCTGCTAAATAATTTATGGTGTTTGTTAATGCAGCCTGGTGTTGGTTTTTCAGGCCGCATGGCAATATAGAGCAGCAAAAAAGTTCACACGATCCAGAAAACTCCACTGGATAACAAGACGAGACGCATGAAATGATCACTTATTTTAGACATGTTGAGTCTTATTTTAGATGTGTTGAGTCTTATTTTAGACATGTTGAGTCTTATTTTAGATATTTTGAGTCTTATTTTAGACATTTTGAGTCTTATTTTAGACATGTTGAGTCTTATTTTAGATGTGTTGAGTCTTATTTTAGATATTTTGAGTCTTATTTTAGACATGTTGAGTCTTATTTTAGATGTGTTGAGTCTTATTTTAGACATGTTGAGTCTTATTTTGGACATTTTGAGTCTTATTTTAGACATGTTGAGTCTTATTTTAGATGTGTTGAGTCTTATTTTAGACATGTTGAGTCTTATTTTAGACATGTTGAGTCTTATTTTAGACATGTTGAGTCTTATTTTAGATATTTTGAGTCTTATTTTAGATATTTTGAGTCTTATTTTAGACATTTTGAGTCTTATTTTAGACATGTTGAGTCTTATTTTAGACATGTTGAGTCTTATTTTAGATATTTTGAGTCTTATTTTAGACATTTTGAGTCTTATTTTAGACATGTTGAGTCTTATTTTAGATGTGTTGAGTCTTATTTTAGACATGTTGAGTCTTATTTTAGACATTTTGAGTCTTATTTTAGACATGTTGAGTCTTATTTTAGATATTTTGAGTCTTATTTTAGACATTTTGAGTCTTATTTTAGACATGTTGAGTCTTATTTTAGATGTGTTGAGTCTTATTTTAGACATGTTGAGTCTTATTTTAGACATTTTGAGTCTTATTTTAGACATGTTGAGTCTTATTTTAGATGTGTTGAGTCTTATTTTAGACATGTTGAGTCTTATTTTAGACATGTTGAGTCTTATTTTAGACATTTTGAGTCTTATTTTAGACATGTTGAGTCTTATTTTAGACATGTTAAGCATCCTTTCAGTCATTTCTGCAGTTGTTTCAGTTCTAACACTTCTGGGTGATAATAGAATACAACAGCAAGGCATGTAACTGCAAAATGAAGATTTCTGAAGATGATGTTATGAAATTATACAAATAAATACTTAGGTTTTGACCAGAGATTTGAGATCAAAGGTAAATGTGCCTTGGTCCACAACAATGACTGCTCTCTGTTCAAAAACACCTCCTACCCCGTTAACTCGTTACTTCCCCTTCAGAGATGAGAGGTTGATGGAATAAAGACTCTTTCTAACTTCCTCTCATCGTGTTTACCTCCAACTAATCCCATCAGGTCTGAGTGCAAGGTGCCACATGAGAGAGATTAACTCTTTCAGGTTGTGTACTGAACTGAAGGAAGCACATTGTAGAAACTATCCATAATGTTCCGTCATCAGTCAGGAGGCTTCAGGTCTGTAATTCAGCCACACAACAGCTGAATCTCTAGATTTAAAGTCTGTAAGGAAGTATTTTCATAAGTGTTCCCAACCTTCCAGTTAGTATTTAGTAGATGCACCTCTGGCTTCAGTTCCATCGTTGATCCTGTTGGTTTCAATCAGTCTGAACATCTGGATGCTGCAGTTTCACCTCATTCTGCTTCATAAAACGGATCAAACTCTGCCAGAGTTCACACAGAGATATAACGAGTGAACAGAACTTTTCAGGTCCGGGCATTAATTCTGAGTTAGATTGAGGTCTGGACTCTGATCAGCCTCCAGAACTTCCACCTTGTTCTCTTCAGATCATCTCTGAGGATCTTTGTCTGCTTGATCTGACTCATCGTCTGGATGGAAAACTGTCAGTTCTCCTCAGACTGCATCAGGTCGTCCTCCAGGGTTTCATTTACACTCTACCTTTACAAGCCTTCAGGACCTGCTGCTGAGGAGCATCAAGATGCTGCCACCACCATGCTTCATGGTGATGATGTTCAGTGTTTGATATACATCAAACGTAGTGTTTACACTGATGGACTCTCTCAGGTCTTGAGGACGTCCTGCTCTAGTCACATTTATTCATGTTCTATCTTCCTTCCATTTCTTAATGATGGATTTAACTGGACTCCAGGAGATCTTCAGGAACTTTAAATGTTCTTGTATCGTCCTGACTGATGCTTTTCAACAACCTTTTCTCAGAGTTTCTTGATTCTTCAGTCTTCATGGTGTAGTTCTATCCAGGAGTTCTGATCCACAGACTGGACCTTCCTGATCCAGGAGTCCTTACATTACCATTACTGACCTCAGATCATGTTTACTTTACTAACTGTTGTCTTCAAGCTCCAACTGGCTGCAGTGAGTTCAACTGGATGACACTGATATGATATTTTCACCATTTTCTGACATTTTAGAGACCAAACAAGTAATTCATTAATCTAGAAAACAATCGACAAATTAATCAGCAATGAAAATAATTGTGATTTCTCACTAATTTGGCATTTTTAACAGTTTCACTGTCATTCCTATTCAGGTTCACTGTCTGTTTTTAAAGTAGAGATCCTATCCCCGTTGCGTCCAACAAGTTGTGTCCCTTTTTACAGAGTAAGCTGATCTGTTCCAACCCCACCGTGTTTGGAATAGCATCCCTATCTTCCAGGCATGATGTCCCAATTTTCCTGACTGGAATTCTCAATGGATGGCCAATTTTATTCCTTTGGGAATCAAGACAAAGAAAGATCTGCTCAGCTCTACAGGCCGCCCAAAAAGGCTTTGTAACTGGTCAGTGTCCATGGCCGTCCTACATTTCTGCCCTCTGATTGGTTCCTTTGTGTTGATGAACTCTACCTATCTGCACGACAATTTTAGATGTCATTTTTGCATGCTTTTACTGTTAATTATCAAGAAACCTTTCATTTTAAAGATAACACATTAAAGCACTGAGTTGACAGTTTGAATGCCAGCTTAGACATAAAAAATCTAATATCTGCTGAAACTCAGACATTTGCACATTAAACTCAATTATCATTGCAGATTCTAAATTTGGATTTGTCCTAAACTTCCCTCTAACTGATTTTTCTTCCCTATTGAGACCTTATATCAGTGGCAGCCCTTTAAGTCCCAGTGGCTACAGGCTGGATGCTGACGAGCAGGGAGAGCAGAGTTCAAGCCTTTTGGGAAAGAAAGTGTCCTTGAGGAAGACAAACTGATCCAAGTTCTCGAAGCCAAGAACCTCCTCCTTGACTAGCGGAGGGTAAAAAAGATCCGCCGAGGATCAATACAGTATCACAAATGTCAGCGAGTGTGCAGGACAAGAAAAGTGAGTTACCTTGACGTTAGTTCGGAGCTAATTGTTAGAAACATCGACCCAGAATCCTCTGCAGCCTCACCTGTCCACAGCAGCTATTTGGACATTTATAGTGTCCTTTAGATCATTTTGTGCCTTGTTTTGGTTTTCTGTAGTGTCCTTTAGGTTTTTTGTGTCTTGTTTCAGTTTTCTATAGTGTTCTTCAGGTCATTGCCTCACCTTTCCGCCGCCGCGTTTTTTTGTTTTCAATGTCACGATAAACTCCTCCATGAAAGTACTCGGATTTAAAGTAAAAACCCGACATGTTGGAGTGTTTCCCTGCTGCCTGAGCTCGGCTGTTCTCTGAGACCTCCGGCCGTCTGTTAACACCCAGGTGGAAATTATGGGGATTTATAATGGATTTGTTCTAATAAATTGTTTTAATGACTTCTGGTGTTACGTTTTAATGCTCCCGTGAGCGGCTCTCGACATATTTCCAGGTACTTCACCGAGATATATTATTGAGAGAGTACTACACTAAATCTCATTATCATTAAAGTTATTATTTCCGGCGTCCTCTCTGCACCCTGAGCCACGTTTAATTTCTTTTCACTTTAATTTCTTTCCGGCTTCGGGTTTCGCCTCGTTCGTTCGGGAATCACGTCGAAAACTGACAGAGTTGATGAAAGCTGATATTTTTTACATGAATACTAAGCAGCATGACTGTCACTGAGACACACAGCTCTAAATGAGAAAACTCTGTTGGATTCAGTGACACGTATTCCTGGAGACATTGTGTGGATTTAGCTCCTGAATACTTCCTGTCAGGTAAGTCTCAATGATTTGACCTTCATCATTCATCATTCAAACTGATGTTTCCTGTTTCTTTGCTGTGTGAGTCTCGCTTCATCAAACCACAGTAAAGGTTTTTCCATTAATGATGCATCTTTTTGCATGTTTTGAAGCCTCATGTTCACAGAAGCATCAATGTTTGAATAAACTTCTGCTATTCTTCATAAGTTGTTGTGTTTCTTTGAGGTAGTTTTGGACTTTTTGAAGATGTAAACACCTTTAAATAAGTCAAATGGCGCATTTCCAGAACTTTATTTAATGGAAAGATTCTGTTTTACTGATTTCAACGAGCCTTATAAGTTCCAAACATTAATTTTTACGGCTTGTGTTGACATGATAATGTGGCATCAATTCAAATTTCTGCATCAGTTGCGTTAAAACTTCATATAAGTTGAGGAAACTTTGGCCTGATCATTTTTTTAGTGACTTGTGGTTGGGATTTCAAGTTCTCAAATTGACCTGCTTAATATTGGAACTTAATATTTAAAACTTAGCCAACTTATCCGACCTTTAGTTGAACCATTTTGATTTGATTTTAGTTTCTGAAATCGAACCAGGTTCTAGTTAAATCTATGATTGTTTTGTTTTGGTGCTCGGACATAAAGACTTTTGTCAGAATACCAAGAACTACTGTCGTAAAAGTAATAATATATCCGAATACTGACAGTATTTAACTAACTGGTGTATTTAGGGGCTGGAGGAGAAAAGATTTCTGACAGAAAATATGAGAAAAAACTCACTTAGAGAAAATAGTCTTTAAAGAAATGTATTATATCTGAAATCTATGGACATAAATACACAAAGTGCAGTAAAATAAACACTTAAACCTGGATTATGGATGATTTATCTCCAAAAAAACAACAATGATCCCCCTGTAGAATCTTGGTTTAAGCACTTTTTGCAGCATAAACTGTACACAAGCTTGTTTGTCAAAACCTAACCAAGTCTTTAGGTGTTTTCATATAAAGACTTCCAAATAAAACATGATTTAATACAACACCACCAAGAACTGCTGCCATAAAAGCAATTATATAACTGGATAGTAGCAGTATTTAACTAACTGGTGCATTTTAGTGTTGCTGAAGTGGAGATTTCTGACAGAAAATATGAGAAAAAAACTCATTTTGACAAAAGAATATTTGAATATATGCTTTATAATTGAAATTTAGTGACGTAAATACACAAAGTGCAGTAAAATAAAGACCTAAACTTGTATTGTGGATGTTTTGTCTCCATGAAAATGATGATTTTTCTCCTCTGAAGTCTTGGTTTGAGCACTATTTGCAGCATAAACTCTACAGGAACTTGTTTTTGCACAAACCAAACCGGGTCTTTATTTAGGTGCTTGTATATAAAAACTTGTGTGTGAACTTCCTGCTGCCATTACAGTGATTATATAACTGAATAATAGGAGTATTTAACTTTGATATGACCCCGGAGAGATGAGAAAAGAAACCCTCCTCTACCCGTCAGCTCTCTTCTATAAGAAGGAAATTAAAAGGAGACACATCAGACTGTAAAGTTCAGCAGAAGTTTGCCTCATGCTAAACACCAGCCTGCTCTGCTTTGAAGCCGTTAGCGTTCCGAGCTAACTCGCTTTGAAGTGTGTCATCGTGTGTGTGTGTGTGTGTGTGTGTGTTTGCTCCAGGTGTGAGTGGAGGATTACATGAAGGTGAGCGCACGTGCTCATGAGCGTGATCAAACCGGCGACGTGTTAAATCAGAGAGTCGAGGTCGGTCACGGAGGAGAGGCCACGGCGGACTCCATAACGGCGGCGAGGACGCTGCTAACGCCGCACGGCCTCATGGGAATCCAAATTACCGCTGGAGGCCGACGTGAAAGCCCCAGTCAGGAGGGAAGAGGTGGCAGGAAATCGAAGAGGGATTATATATTTATTTATATATATATACATGGAGAGAGACCGTGTTTGTGTCTGTGCTCCAATCTTTAGCAGGTTTTTTTCTGCAGACAAAAGCAGCGGCGGCAAATTGCAGGAAAATTGCCCAGAAACACATAAACGCTTGACATCCTGCAGTTTACGGCAAACAGCAAACAACAGTATGGATTCACCTTTACCTTCGGTTCAGACTGAAAGATAAAACCGTTTTTCACTTCAGTCCGTAATAAGTGGTCAAACTTTACAAGCTGTTGTTAAGAAACAGGTGAGTAGCGACCAATAATGTAATCATTTAGATGTTTTAAATGGAATAAAGCCAATAAATGTCAATAAAAGCAAGTTCCAGCACAGTTTATGCAGCAAAAAGTGTTCAAACCAAGACTTTACAGGGAAAAATCATCATTTTCTGTGGGGAGATCATCCACAATAAAGGTTTAGGTGTTTATTTTACTGCAACTTGTGTATTTACACCCCTAGTTTTTCATTGTAATAGATTTCTTTAAAGACTATTTTCACAAAATGACTTTTTTCTCATTTTTAGTCACACATCTCCACTTCACCAGCACCTAAATACACCAGTTAGTTAAATACTGCTAATATTCATTTTAGGCCTTTCTGGAGGAAAGTTCTGTGGTCAGATGGAACAAAAACCGAAGGTGAGGACACCAAACCTACCATCACGCATGGAGGTGGCAGTATCATGCTCTGGGGCTTTCTAGAAGAGCTTCTGGACTGGATTCAGACTGGATGTTGGACTGGTTCTGGACTTTCTTGGTTTGTGTTTGGTTTCAGTCTTGGTTCTGCTTGTTCTGGATGTGATTTAAAGTTGGTTTAGGATTCGGTCCTGGATGAGGACTGGTTTTAGATGGTCTTGGACTTTTTTTAGGAATAGTTCAGAGTTGGTTTTGGTCTGCTCTTTGACTTTTTTAGGACTGGTTTCAGACCGGCTGGTTCTGAACATTACTTTGACTGGTTTAGGTTTGATTTTGGTCCTGGTTTAGGACTGGTTTCAGACTGTCTTAGACTTTTTTCTTTTAACTCCAAGGACACCAAACCTACTATCAAGCACGGTAGTGGCAGTATCATGCTGAGTCTTTCTTGAAGTGCTTGAGGACTGGTTTCAGACTGTATTCTGACTGGTTCTGGACATTTTTTGGACTGGTTTAGGTTTGATTTTGGTTCCGAGAAGCTAAATGCAAGAATGGTGTTTATAACGACATGAGTTTGAAGGATTCATAGAACATTAAGAGTTCTAGAAGTCACTGGAGACTAAAGACTGACATGATGGACTTTAAGAGTGAATATACACTTCTGCATCTTTAACTTCTCAGGTTGTGAAAAACCAACAGAACACAACAAAGTCTTTGACTCAGATAGTTTTTTTTCTTTTTATCCAGATGGTTTAAGAGTCTTTGAGGGTTCTGGAGATACATCAGCCATCGGGGTAAGTGATGTAAAATGACCTTCTGGGTTTCTCAAAGATTGCCTCGTCTGTCTGAAAATGGAACGCTCAGCTCCAAGACTCAAATGTGAGGTGAGTGGCTCAAACCGAGGCCAGTTTCACCTGAGATTACCTTGTCAACAGAAATAAGAGAGCAGATAAAAGCAAATCCAAAGTCAGTCAGTTCCATCGCTTTCCGTTTGACAGACGTTGGTGAAGTTTACGATAAAAGGGTGAAAGTGATGGAGAAATCAACAAAGAGCTGGTTTGGTTCAAGGAGATCGCTTTAGAAGAGACGACTTTCTAACAAACTAATGTGGTTTTCATGGAAACAGTGAAGGACGAAACCCACAATCCTCCTTCATTCGGTAAAAATATACTAATAGATGAAATAATTTAGAGGTTTCTGCCTTTCAAATTCATCAAGGACACTGTTTGTAGAAATGAAGGCAGCTTTGGAAGATTTCCAGAGAAAAATCTAACAAAAAAAATTATCATTGCTTCAGATAAAGGAGGACTTTTCTGGGTTTTCTCTACATTTACTGCCATTAGGAGCAGATAGTCTTTAGAGGAAAACTCTGTTTGAGAAGTTGAAGGATCAGACGTAAAAAGACGTGATCTTTAGGTCAGAGAGGTTGATGTATGGAAACACTGAACCCTGAATATATTCAAAAACTCAACCAGTAGCATCTACTGGTTTGACTCTTCCTGCTGATTTCTGCTAAAAAATACAGTTTTCCAATCCAAGTACTTGCAGAGTCCCAGAAAACAATCATAGGTTGAGGGGTTGTACATATGACAACGAAAAGCCAAATTTCATCTTCATTATTTGAGTAATGGGGAACAATAATTATTTTATTGATAAACTGAGTATTTGCAAAATAAATATCTTTGCTCTTGAACTTTTCTCAACTTCAAAGCCTGCTATCTGCTATGAAAGGTCATTTAGCTTTAAAAAAAAAAAGAAGCCAACATGACTTCATTTATCCACAAGAAGCTGGAACAGAAAGAAATGTTGGATTTTTAGCTTTCTGAGGGTCCTTGAATTACTCATGAGTGTACTGTTTGAAAGCCTCAATGGAATATTAGACTAGAGCTGTGATATTTCATAAAAATAACTTGATTATGTATGTCTCATTAAGGAAATATCCAAAAATAACAAAATTTCTTGAGCTCCTCGGTCCAACTGATTTTCCCCGACTGACTCAGCTTCTGAGTTTTCAGGTTGAACTGTAGGCAGTGTTTCCATCGTCTCCATTGTTGTTTTGAATCAGTTACAAGTAATTTGGGGTAGTTTCCGAGTTAATTCGGCCATTTGTGGGTAATTTGGGATCTTTTGAAGTTATTTTAGACGGGTTTTGAGTCATTTTGGACCATTTTGGGTCATTTTTGACAATTTATTGTTACTTTGGAAAAGTCTTACATTATGTTGGACAACTTAAGACTGAGAGAAAAACCAAAGCTACAGTGAACAGAGGATCAAGTTGTTGGAGATCCATTCAGCATGGTGAAACATGTTTCTACTGATGATGAGCAGAGAGGAGAAGTTAGTCAAGGTTGGAAACATGCTGATTATTTCTGCTATGCTGAGCCTCCATTTTTCCCACTGTTGGTAACACCTGTGGACACTTCAAATAGATGGCAGGTACGACAATCGAACAACGAAAAGTTTTTGGTCGCATGAACGAAATTATTCTTCTCCACCCTCCAAAGTCACCGGATTGGTCTCGTCGTAACTTCTTTCACTTCCTCAGAACAAACATCAAGTTAAAGAGTTATCATTTGACACCATTTAGGAGAGTTTGCTCTCATCGCACATTATTCTTGACAGGTTTACCAAAAAGCACTTCCAAGTGTTGCAGGAGCACTGGGAGCAGAGCATGACTGCACGAGGAGACCACTTCAATCGGGATGGCAGATCTTCCATTGTATTGGATGTTTGGATTCTAGTTCTAATAAAACACAGAAGAACAAGCAACAAAGAGGTTTGAAACTGAAACGGTAAACTGTTCTGTAAATTGGACTTTTCTGTGATTAAATTTTGCTCAAGGGTTTCCAGGATCTCCTAAACTCTGCTGCAGACCCTCCAAACTCTCTGGATGCTTCATGGTGGAATAAATCTGAAGCTTCATTGACCTTCCAGTGGGTGTAGGAGCGACGGCTGTACGTATCCATAAGCACACCTGACACTCGTTTAATGACTCACAGCTGGAAATGTGGAGTCCAAAAGAGAAATATTAACCAAGGTTAGTGGAGAGAAGAGCTCACTTTAAAATGCACACACAGATCTCCAGGGTCAAGGACTCACAAAGAGCTGCAGCAGATTAACTCTGTATTTATATTCCACTTCCAACGCTTTAATGAAATCCTGCTGAGACACCAACAGATCTGCTGAAACCTGTAGGGAGGGTTTCTGAAAGAGACAGAACGTTTTCTAACACACGATATGATGATGAAAATCTGACCATGGAGATTAATTAGACTAATTTAAACATTAAGGCTAAGACTGTACAGTGTTATTAATTATGGAAATTAACCTAAATGATTTAAATCTTAAAACTAAGACTGTACAGTTTTGCTAATTCTAATATATAAGAATGTGTGTTTTTTGTTTGTTTTCCTGCAGAGAGGAGCCACCTGAGGAGCAACGATAGAGAGAAATGTGTTTCATCTAAGGTAAGACGTGTTCAAAATGACGTTTGGCTTTTTGATTGAATCAGCGGTAAAGCATTTGATAGGTTTTTGTGATGACTTGGTGACTAGTCGATGACGGTGATTATGATGAAGGAGGCGTTAACGGTAACGATGACGGACAGTAAGAGTCTCTGATGGCCGAGACGAATGGACAGAATGAACAAAGCGACGACTGTTACTCCTGATAGTCCAGCTAATCTGACATGACGGAGGCAGAACCAGATCTACGACAGACATCACCACTTTATGACCCGATATCCTGGAAATATTGATGAAGACATGAAGCTGAATGGGTTTAAAAAAGGCAGCGAGACTCATGGCTGCTTTAAAACATCTTTTCAACTAAAAAAAAACACCAGAAAGTGAGCTTTGTTGTTGCATTTCTGACAGTCGACTCAGCATGAAAGTCTATTTTTGACCTTGAAACAACATGAATAAGGAACCATGCTCTGCTGGGAGCTCCATGTGACTCACTAATGTGTTTTACAGCGAGATCAGCACCGATATGAACCATATTTTGAGTTTTGACCCTCCAAACACCAAACGGCTTTTGTGCTTTTTTTATTCTTGTTTCATAAAACTCTGCAGCTCTGTGGAAAGAAGGACAGAGAAGTCAGAAATGGCTTCTGTGCATTCAGTTAGATTATCAAAAATCAGGAAAAATACTCAGATTTCTCCAATTATTTACTTAAACCTGGAATTAAGAAGTCCAACATTTTTTTGATTACCAACTCTGGAACTAAAAGGGAACTCCATTTATTGTAGATATTAAACTATTCCACTATTTCTAGCATCACAAAAATGCCGTCATGCTCTGCTCCCAGTGCTCCTGCAGCACCACACCAACCACGGCTACGCTGTAATGGCATGAACCCACCGGACCCACCAGGCATGCCGCATCCCCCGCCGTCCTATTTCCTCTGGAGTATGGTGTCCCAGGTGTGGGAGAGCATGAACCCTCCCTCATCCCTGTTCATGGCCCTCTATGCACGCCTCCTGATCTCCATAGCCTCCTTAATCCAGCGTTTAGTGAAGCACTGGATCTGGTGACTCTACTGGGTGTGATGCCGGCTGACACGTCACACGCTGTCGGCGAGACGCTTCTGAGGAAGACGAGAGTGTTCGCTGAAACTGTCAAGCAAAGTATTTACCATCTATGTGAACAAAAGAATCAGAAACCATAACATCAAGCTAATCCATGTCTAAAATCAGCCCAAAACCCAAATGGAATCTGGTCTAAAACCAAGTCTAAAATCAAACTAAACCGTCCCAAACCCAAATGGAATCTAGTCTGAAACCAGGTCTAAAATCAGGCTAAACAAGGTCTAAAACTAGCCTAAAAGCCAATCTATTGGAACCCAGTCTACAATCAGTCTAAAACCAAGCTAAAGCAGTCTAAAGTAAAATTCCAAAGCAGTTCAAAATCAAATCAAAACTTTCTCTTCATCAAGCCCCAAACTAGTCTAAAACCAGTCTAAAATAGTCTAAAATCAGTCTAAAATCAGTCTAAAACCAGTCCAAATCCCACTCTGAAACCATTTCAGACATGGTGAATTGGATGATTTTGATGAAATATAGGACTGTAAGCTTGGATTTGGTTACTGGATCCGATGGACAGAACTGGCAACACCAGTGAAACCAGCGTTTAAAGTTTGTCTGGAGCCCCGAATGTTGGTTTTGATGAATTTCAACCAAATCCGAGTCGACTTCAGACCTTAAATGCAGACTATAAATGTGTCTCTGGTACATTTCTGAAACTTTAAGGACAGCAGCCGGTTTGTCTCTGAGCTCTGAGGCCGCTTTCTGACTGGCTTTAAAAAATAAAAGCCTCTTTATTGTTTGATTGCGGTCAGTCTGGAGGTGCAGAAGGTCACCGGCTGGAGAAATTGAACCTGAGCTCCAAAGCAACAGGGGAAAGGGGTGGATTACACCGATTTACTGCCATTTATCAGATAAAATGACGGCTGCAGAGATCATTTCACAATGAGAAACCGTGTTAGAAGAGTGTATTGGCACGTGACAAGACTTCAAACCCGCGAATACGTCACCTGGAACGCACTTCCAGGACCATATTTTATCTTTTTGAGCTCAGGTAAGTGGGTTCTGAGGCTGCAGATGGACGTTTTGATGTTTCGTGTGGTGGTCTAATCCCTGGAGGAATCTTCTCCTCCAGTGACAAAACATCACACACATGCACAAGGAAGGAAAAAAACCCAAAAAAGATGTTAATGCAGGTTCAGAGCACCGGAAGCTCATCGCCAACACACAGCATGAATCACGCTCATCTGGACACTTTCCTTTTTTTTTCTTTTTTTTAAACTCGGGGATGCATTGTTCCGGAAGAAAGCCTGTTTATAATCTGGTGAATAATATTCAGTAGGTCAGATAAAAGCAGCCCTGAGGCAGAAACCAAAAAATATATATATAAAAAAAGGTTTATTTAATTATTTAACCTTCATTAAACCAGAAAAAAAGGTCATTCTAGGACAAATCTTTATTCAGAATAAATAATTCAGGGAGTTTAAATTCATTAAAAGCACACACTGGTGTTGCTCCGAAAGCTTTTTACTAAGTCTTCTATTATCAGGAAGCTCAGTGGGCTTTATTTTTAATGCATTCTTTAATTCTTATTTTTAAATTGTCTTAATCACTATCCACCTTTTGCTTTATCTTTTGTTTCTGGAAGCTTTAATCTCAAACCGACACGAGGAAAACCCAAATTCCAAACTGGTCCATAAAAAATACATAAAATCAAACCAAACCCAGTCTAAAACCAGTGCAAAAACCAGTTAGAAACCAGTCGGAAACATGTCACAAACCAGTCTAAAACTCGTTCAAAAACCAAGACTAACCTCAGCATAGAACCAGTCTAAAATCATCACTAAACTCGTCCTAAACAGGCCCAAGATACGGCTTAAAGCCACTCAAACAGACATTCCTAAACCAGTCTAAAACCAGTGAAACCAGTCTCAAACTGGTCCAGGTCCATGCTATCCAAGACCCAGTTTGAAACCAGTCAAAAACCAAGTCTGAACCCAATCAAAATTCAAGTGTTGTTCCAAAAGCTTTGAATTAAGTCTGTGATTAGCATTTACACCCCCTGTCAAAAGTTTTGAGACACTTTCTCATTCAAATAAATTAGAAGCCGTCTCAAAACTTTTGACAGGGGATGTATTTTCAAAGCATTCTTTTATTATTATTTTTAAAAAGTCTTAATCACGGTCTGGATTTTTTTCCACCCTTCTTTTTATGTCTTGTTTATATTTCTGGAAGCTTTAATTGCACACCAACATGATGAATCTACAAGAAATAAAGTCAGACTGTTCATTTAATGTCTACTTGGCGTTAATGTAGTGGACGATGAGATGGTGCAGACTGATTGCGCTGCAGAACGACACGCCTGCTCAGCAAACCGAGGCTTTATGAATAAATAAAGAGACAGCGGAGGGATTATTGTTGCAGAAAGTGTCCGGATAAAGAGCTAGAACAGAAAGAGGATGGTGGTGTTTTCACTGACTGGCAGCCAGCTAACCCAACGTAGTCCCCTTTAATGAAGTCCTGGAGGTGGGTCCTGGACGGCTTTGAGATGCTGCTCTGGTCTCGGGGGGATTCAACGAGGACAGGACTCTCAGAAAAAGAGTTCAGAGAGGAAGACTGCCATCTTTACTCCGTGTTTCCTGGAATCCTCTGGGAATGTTTCATTTTTAATGGCTGCACCAGCGAGCAAAGACAACCTGAATTAAAAAGAAGACAACAGAATCTGACGGTGGAGATGGTGTTCATGTTGTGCATCTGAGGGATGTTTAGGATGTTAGAGGTGTGGACAAACACAAGAATCTGAGCGATGTGGTCCAAAGAGCTTTTTTTCCTTCACTGTGGCTCATTTTTAACTTGAATATAAAAAGTCCTGTAGCTCCATGGAGACAGAACAAACTCAGAAATATCTCTGCACATATTGTAAATATTTATCTAGCTCCATGTTTCCTCTCCAGACTTTTCCTCTCTACTCTGCTCATCATCTAGAAAGATGTTTCTCCATGCTGAATGGATCTACAGCAACCTCCTCCTCTGTTCTCTGTTTCTGAGCCATGCTGACTTTATTTATTCATCCAGTAGTTTTGGTTTTACTCTCACTCTCATCTTAAAAATCACCAAATTAGCTAAACCAAATCTAAATCCACTCCAACAGAATTGTCCAACTGCATCTAAATCAAAACTTCGCCAAAACCAAGTTCCAAGTCAAGTTGGAAATCGCTCTGAAACGAGCCCCAAACCAGCCTAAAACCAGTCCAAAGGCCAGTTAAAAGCCACTGTGAAACCTGTCTAGAGTCAAATCTAAAACCAGGTTAAAACCAGTCCGAAACACAAGTTGTAAACAAATTTAAAACTAGGTCAGAAACTACTTTTAAACAGGCCTCAAAAACAAAACCAGACTAAAAGCAGCCAAAAATCAGGTCAGTCTAGGGCTAACCCTAACCCTTTGCTAACCCGCAAAAACAAAACCAAGTGTAAAACTCATCCAAATTCCAATCTGAAACCATCACAAACCTACTGTAAGTGTAGAACCAGTCCTAAACCAGGTTCAAAGTCAGCCTAACAAAAAACACAAAAGAAGCCTAAAACCAAGCTAAATCAAGTTGAAAATCAAGCTAAACCAAGGCTAAAATCAAGCTAAACCAAGGCTAAAATCAAGCTAAACCAAGTGTAATGGAATCCAGTCCAAAACCAAGCTCCACACCAAGTCAAAAATCTACTTTAATCAAGTGCCAATCCAGTCTAAAACCAGTCCAAAACCAAGTCTGAAACTAGTTTAAAACCTGTTCAAATCCAAATTCCAGACCAGTTCAAAACCAGTCCAAATTCCAATCTGTAACTGTTCCAAACCCAAATTTAAAACCATTTTTAAATCCTGGTCTAAAACTAGATCTAAAACTAGCCCAAAGCAAAGTGTCACAGCAACTTCAAAGACCCTTTGTTGTCAGACCATCACCACCTCTACGACTGTTAATTCAGACAGAACCTAAACACAGTAAGCTGGAAAAAAGAAGAAGCTGAGTGAAAAAAATGTCAGACAGATTAATAACTAAACCTGTCAGCCTTCCAGAGCTTCATATAAACTTTATTTTTTCTGATCCGATGCCCCTCTGATTGTTGGGATGAAGCGGGGTGGAATGCACCGGTCGACTCTTTAAAATGCTCCGGTGAAGATGGGTGACAAGCTGAGAGCCTGGGATGATGGCCGACGCCGGGGGACTCGGTAAACACTCGGCTCAGGAAGCTGACACTTCGGGGCTTTGGGCACCCGGGACCTGAGCCGCCGAGGATGCTGGGAAACATTCGGAGGGCTGATGGAGTTGAGAGATGAAGATGTTTCAGGTTTGATTGACTTTTAGCACGTAGACACAGAAAACTGACCGGACGGATGTTTAGAAATGTGTGAATGACAGCTGAAAACATACGCAGGTTCAAAAATAAAGAGACAGTAGTAATACTTTCATCACAACACCACCCAAATAAACAAAATCTCTTAGAAAACAGTATATAATAATAAAACCTCAACAGGCCTTGGAGTGAAGGTGGGAGCTGAAGAAAACAAAAACCCAGAAACCACCAAAGGAATCCTAATTTAAATCACAAAGCAAACATCAGTGCTCTGATAAACACTGGGCTCTATTCATAATCGGGCAGGTTTTGTTATCTGCCGATCCGGTAGAAATCATTCCAACTGAAAGTCCTGTTCTGAGCCCCTCTGAATCCACAGAGGAACTGGACTGAGTTCTGAGAGATGCTTCAAACCAAGTATAAACCAGTAGAACAAAAAGATAAAAATCAATGCAACGAAAGTTGAAAATCAGTCTAAAACTTTAACAAAACAAAAACAAGCATAAAACAAGGTTCAAAATCAGTTTGATATAAAACCCAATGCCAGTGCAAAATCAACCTAAAACCACTGACAAACCAGTCCAAAACCAGTCCAAAACCAGTCCTAAACCAGCCTAAAACGTGTCCAGAAACAAGTTCCACAGAGTCCAAAACCCTAAGCTAAAATGAGTCTAAAACCATCCAAAACCCAGTTCCAAACTAGTTAAAACCCAGTCTGAAGTTAACTCGAAACAGTCCAAAACCTGGTCTGACACCAGTCTGAAACTTCTGTAAACCAGTCCAGGAACAAATTCCAAACTGTCCAAAGTCCCAGTTTGAAACTGGTCTAAAATCAAACCCAAAACAAGGTCTAAAAACAAGCCAGAAATCAACCAGCAACCAGTACAAGAACTGGTCCCAAACCAATCTGAAACCACTTTAAACTTGTCCAAAACCTGTCCAGAACCCATCGGAAATGTATCAAAACAGACCAAAACTCAAGTCTGAAATCAGCCCAGAACCAAATGTCAAACAAGTCAAAAACTCAGTCTGGAATTAACCTGAAACCAGTACAAAATCTGATCTAAAACCAGTCTAAAACTGGTCCAATAACAAGTTCCAAACAGCCCAACACCAAGACTAAAATTAGAATAAAACCCATCCAAAAACAAATTCCAAACCAGTAGAAAACCCAGTAGAAAAACTGCCCTCAAACCAAGTCTTAAACCACTTTAAACTCAGCCAAAACCAGGCCACAGATCCGTCTAAAACCCGTCCAACCCCCTGCTTTAAAGCCTCTCCAGCCCATGATGATGGTTTAACTGAGGACTTCATCTCTAATCCTGTTAGTAGGTCACTTTCTTAGTCACATTTCCTTCCTTCTCCACTGGGACCGTCTTGTTTTCTAGCTTTTCCCTGATGACGGTCTGCTCTCCCTGCTTCTTTATTTCCATTTTCCATCCTTTTCCCCTCCGTCTGGGTTTCTGCCTCCCTATCGGCCGCCCTCCTCCCCCGCCTTCCTCCCTCTCGGCTAAACCTCGTCCTCTCCGACTCCCCAGTGATTCTGCTCAATCCCTGCCTCCTGCTCTAAGCCGCTATCATTTCCTTTCTGTCAGCCTTCCCCAGACTCTCTCCTTTATTTCCCCCTCAGCTTTCTCTCTTTCCTTTTCCCCTGCCGGACCGGTCCTCTCCCCTCCCATCCCCCATCGCTTCACTGTTTCATCTCACCCCAACCATCCATCCTCCATCCAACCAACAATCCCTTCTTCCTCTTTCTGTTTTCAGACTCTCTTCCTCGCCCTCTTCTCCTCTCCAATCCTCTCCTACCACCTTTTCTTCAGTGAGTTAATATTTAATGCCGTCTCTAATCTTAACTTGTAAATAGTTAATCAGGAGCAGAGCTGGGTGACACCTCCTCTCGACTCATCTCTCCCATTTTAATGCGAACTGTCGCCCACATTGCTTTCTGTCTGCATGATGCCGACACACTTGCTTCCCCAAGAAATCCTCCTGCAGGTTTTCAGCACACTTTTTTATTTAAATTCAGTCGTTTTCTGTTGCGTTTTCGTCTTCTGTCTCTTCCTGTATCCGTCTATTTGACCTTGATTCCAAAATCGACAGCAGAGACTCAAATGTATGATTCTTAGTTGTTGTTTTTTGCTATTTGGCTGCAAGTATTAATGATTCTATCTGTGAAATTGTATTTGTTAACTCCATATTTTCTGCTTACATAGAAGATATATTTCGAGGAGCATCATTTATTATGATATCAAAGAGGCATTGTTGATATATCAGGTTGAAAATGTTGAATAATACAAAAGAAAACCTTCAAAATGAAACAACAAAATGTATTTTCAGGCCTTCGGTGCCTTCAAGGATGCTGACATTTAGCTTTTTTATTTCCATTTCTACATAAAATTCAGACAGATGAAATACAGATGAGACTTTTTAAACCTGCAGAAGATTCTTAGCTACAAACTTGTTTAACAGAATCTAAATGCCATGAATGAAGCTCGGAGAAGAGCTTAGAGGCTGAGAGCTGCAAATAAACAGACACAACTGAGAGAGTGCAGACACTGGTGAAGTTAGTGTTTAGTCAACATTCATCCAAAACCAGGCTAAAGTTCATATGAAACCAGCCGAACACCAGACTACAACTAGTCTAAATCCAATCCAACACTAAACTAAACTAGTCTGTAACCAGCCTGAAACCACGATCCAAATATGTTTAGCAACAACTCCAAAACCAGTCTAGAACCAGACAAAAGCTAAGTAGAAAACCAGTTTAAGACCTGACTAAAACCAAACTAGTCAAAGATCCAGCCAGAAACGTGTCGGCAACCAGCCCAAACCCAGGTTCAAATCCAGTCTGAAACCAACCTGAATTCCATAAAATCCCAGTCTAAACCAGTCTACGACCTGCCCAAATCCAAGGTTCAAAACCAGTCCAACAAAAACTTTAAGTCTAGTCTAAAACCAGTCTACAGCCACAATTAAGACCAAGTTCAAACCAATTGGACAAAAACTCATAAAACCAGCCTAGAGCCAAACCAAAGCTAAGAATAAAACTAGACCAAAACCAAGTTCCAAACTAATCAAAAATCCAGCTAGAAACCAGTCCGCAACCAGCCCAAATCCAAGATCGAACCCAGTCTAAGGAAAAGTCTAAAACCAGCCTGAAACCCATAAAATCAGAGTCTAAAAGCAATCACAACAAAACTCAATACCAGGTTCAAAATATGTAGAACGCCAAAACCAATCCAGAACCAAGTCAGAGTTAAATATAAAACAGTTTAAACCCTGACCAAAACCAAGTTCCAAACTAGTCAGAAACAGGTCGCAACCGGCCCAAACACAGGTTCAAGTCCAGTCTAACAAAAAGTCCAAAACCACTCCTAAAATGGTAGTCTAAACCAGTCTACAACGAGCCTTAAACCACATTCAAATCAATCTAAAAAAAAGTCCAAAACCAAACAAAAGCAAAGACTATCCCATTTAGAACCTGTTCAAAAGTGTCACATGAGTCAAAAATCCTGTCAAAAACCAGTTTTAAACCCATCTAATACTGAGTCTAAAACCAACCCAGTGTACACCATTGTCAAACCAAGACCGTCATAGAGTGTTTCATATGACGGCAGCGCCAGCATAACATACTGTACAACTAATACGGCTCAGTCTGAAGAAGTTTGTTACAAAAACCAAACCATACAGTCACCACAAAAACATTTACCGTGTCCAAACACATAATTTGCAAAAAAAAACACCATTATGTCCGACTACATTTGGCGATATTCTGCAGTTTGCAAACCAGCAGTAGTTTCAGAGTTTATATTTAGATTGACGAGTATACATGCTCCTGAACCTCAGAGAAAGCTCAGACAGATGGCGGCTTATTTCCGACATATGGGGAAAACAGTCAACGTGTAAATTAAAGTGCAGTACCGTGATGAAGTAATACCTCCCCACTGTATGATCACTGCATGCAACAGTAGACTCTGAGGACAGCTGCAGGACAGAATGAAAGCAGAAAGAAAGCGTTACCTACCAGATGCTGCCATGCTTTCATTGATCTCTACTTTGCTGTATGGATCCTCATGTTGAGCAGCAAGACACGCCTCTTTTGATCATTTCCACTGCAGCTTCCATTGTTCTTAATCTGGAGGAGTAAAAACAACAACTCTTACAAAATCATTCCAGTACAGATGAGAGAGGGAAATGATATGAGGTTTGACGTTGCAGATTTGAAGAGGATTGACAAAGACTTATCTTTAGTGCTGACCCTAATGCTAAAATCCCAGTATAAAACTAGTCTAAAACCAGGTTCAAAACTGGTTGAACAAAAAGTATAAATCCAGTTTTAAACCAATCTACAACCAGCCCTGAATCGAACCAGTCTAGCAAAAAGTCTTGAACCAGTCTAGAACCAGACCAAAGCTAAGTAGAAAACCTGTTTAAAATCTGACCCAAACCAAGTTAAAATCTAGTCCAAAATCCAGTCAGAAACTGGTCTGAAACCAGTCTAAGAAAAAGCCTAAAACCAGTCTACAACCCACCTAAAATCTGGTTCAAAACCAGTCTAACACAAAATCTAAAAACCAGCCTACAATTCTTCTAAATCCAGTCTACAACCAGCACTGAATCTAGTTCAAACCAGTCAACAGAAAGTCCAAAACCAGTCTAGAACCAGACCAAAGCGAATTAGAAAACCAGTGTAAAACTAGACCAAAACCAAGTACTTCACTTGTCAAAAATCCAGTCAGAAACCAGTCTGCAACCAGCCCAGAATCAGTCTGAAACCTATAAAATCCCAGTCTAAAACCAGTCCACAACCATCTCAAACCAGGTTCAAAACCAATCTTACAAAAAGTTTAAATCTCGTCTAACCAGTTTAAAACTTGTCCAAAACCAAATTTCAATCTAGTCAAAAATGGGACCAAAAACCAGTTTTAAACTGTTTAATACCGAGTCTTAAACCAACTCAAACCAGTTTACGTGTGACAGGTTGTGTGGTTGTAACCAGCAACAAAATTAGGAAAACTACAAATAAAGCTAAACTAGTTTGTAATTTAAAGTGTAATTTACTCAAAATAATAGATATTTTTAATCAAAAAAGATTTCTGTCGTATAAGATAAACCAGAGTGTAAACCGACCGCCTGCTGTTGCTCAAAGTCATCCATCAAACTCAAAAAACACAGGAGTTAAAACTACATCTGTAAATTCAAACATATTTCCACGTAAATGATCCTCTGAGAGAAAGTTTGCAGTTCTAGAAACCTTTATAGAGTCATGGTGAAATCAATCATCTTTGTGGTATTTTAGAATGAAAATGAACATCTGAGAATTTCAGAAATTGGTCAAAAAGAGGCTCAAAATGGGATCTTTAATATGAATAAAGAGAGTTAGGAAGTGTAGAATGTTAGCATTCCCATTAGTGCTGCCCCAGATCTGCTTCCATATCTGAGAAAAAAAACAATCAAAAGGAAACAAAGGGCTGAAATCTTCTGTCCAGAGTAAAAAGCTGCTGTAATAACAGAGTTTACATTAGTCTGACAATCAGGGAACCTTAATCTTCACCAAAGTGCAGAAAGCAATCTGGAATTGAGCCTCTAGTGCTCATGGCCACGCTGGATTCACCAAGGATTTAAATCACTGAAGATCTCTGCAGCCTTCACACAGCGCCAGGTGCCTCCAGGTGATGTTAGTCCCCAGCAAGAAAAGGCCTTTTTCTGTGGAGAATGAATCACCGGCCGGCTCTTTATCTTTCACATCCTGCTGAGGCTGCAGGAAGCTAAATATGTAAAGACAACAGCGCTGATATAATGACAGGCTGGAAAGAAACGACGAGCTGGAGGGTGAAGCTGGGTTCACAGAATTTAAGCTCTCAACAAATCAGAAATCCAATCAGAAACCAGCCTGCAACCAGCACAACAAAAAGTCTAGCACCAGCCAACAACCAGTCTGAAACCAGGTTCAAACCAGTCCACGACAAACTAGAACAGATCGAATCTAAGTGGAAAACCTGGGTAAAACCTGATCAAAACCAAGTTCCAAACTAATCAACGATCCAGTCAGAAACTGGTCCGCAACCAGCCCAAACGCAGGTTCAAATTCAGTCTAAAACAAAGTCCAAAACCAGTCTGAAATTCAGGAAATCCTGGTGTAAAACCAGTCTACAACTCACCTAAAACCAGGTTCGAAACTGGTATAAAGGAAAGTCTAAAACAGTCTACAATCCGCCTAAAGCCAGGTTTAAAACGAGTCCAACAAAAAGTTTAAATCCAGTCTTAAACCATTCTACAACCAGCCCAGAACCAAGTCCAAACCAGTGTAGAACCAGACCAAAGCTAAGTAGAAAACCTGACCAAAACCAAGTTCATAACTAGTCAAAGATCTAGTCAGTAAGTGGTCTGCAACCAGCCCAAACCCAGGTTCAAGTCCAGTCTGTCAAAAAATCCAAAACCAGCTGAAACCCTAAGATCTCAGTCTGAAACCAGGTTTAAAACCAGTCAAACAAGAGGTTCAAAACCCATTTTAAATCAATCTAGAACAAGTTTTGAACCAAGTTCAAAACAGTCAAAAACCAGACCAAAGCTAAGCAGAAAACCTGTTTAAAACCTGACCAAACCAAGTTCTGAACTAGTCTAAAAATCCAGTCAGAAACCAGTCTACAACCCACCTAAAACCAGATTTAGAACCAGTCTAAGGAAAAGTTTGAATCCGGTCTTAAATCAATCTACAACCAAACCAGAACCAAGTCCAAACAGTCTAGAACCAGACCAAAGCTAAGTAGAAAACCAGTTTAAGACCTGAATAAAACCAAGTTCTAAATAAGTCAGAAACAGGTCTGCAGCCAGACAAAACCCAGGTTCTAATCCAGTCTAAGAAAATGTCCAAATCCTGGTCTAAAACCAGTCTACACTCCACCTAAAACCAAGTTTAAAACCAGTCCGACAAGAGGTTTAAAACCAGATGAAAGCTAAACCTAACCAGTTTAAAAGTGCTCCAAAACCATGTTTCTAGTCAACAGTGGAGCCAGAAACCAGTTTGATTCTAATAACGAGTCCAAACCAGTTTACGTCTGACAGATTGTGCAGTTTTCCGTTTCTTAAATTCCTGAGCTCATCGTTCGACTCCTGCATCTTGTTTTTTTCTCGTTTTGAACATCAGCGGGGGCAGAATCACCCGTTTGGCTCAATATCTCGGCTCCATCTACAAACCTGCTCAGTCTAATAAATTCAAATCCAAGTGTTTCGCCGGAGGACGCCCAGGAACCTGTTGCAGGAGTGATTTAGTCTGCGATTCCCCAGACGACTTGACATTTACATTTCAGGGCACGGAGCTGTCTGAACGGTGGATCTGTGGCTCCACACATTCACAGCTTCAAGCAAAGAACATTTCTGGGCCTGAAATGTGTTTAGGAGGGAAATGAAGGCTGATGTTTCCAGCCTTTCTCATCGGATAAGGAGTTCATTCATGCAGAACAGCAGCCGTCATGTTCCAGATGTGTTTGACTGGAGAGATGAAGCTCCGCTGATATGTAGAGGCCAGATGAACCCCTAAATCACACCATATCTGGGCATCGTCTGGCCAAAATATACCCCAGAATGTAAAATAATCGAGGCCGGTTTTAAGTGAGAGGTAAATCCAGATTAAAGTCAATTCTGTGTCCAATAAATGTGTCTGTGTTGGGTATTTCTATCATAAAACCACGAGTGTTTCCCCTCTGATGTCCTCAAAATCAGCCGATTCTTCATCTGCAGTAATTTTATTTAATGAAGTAAAGTTCTACCTTCAGACTGTGAATATTTCCAGAGTTTCAGGCCATGAAGTCCAAATTTTGCTCTTTTTAATGGACTTTCTCCATCATTTCTGAGCATCATGACATTCAGTTCTGTTAAAAACTACAACCGAATCATCACAAAAGACAGAAAATCACCACAAAAGATGCAAAATCATTGGAAAAACACAGAAAATTACCACAACAAGATGCAACATCCCAACAAACAGAGGTCGAATAATACCAAAACATCACAAAATGTGGAAAATCGCTGCAAAAACACACAAAATTACCCCCAAAAAACTGCTGGAATTTGGACCAAAAGTCACTAAATCACCACAAAAAGTCACAAAATCATCCATAACGATGCATAATCATTACACTGGGGCTGAAAATCATCAAAAAAAGATCGTAAATAACAAGAAAAACACACAAAATTACCACAACAAGATGCAAAATCACGACAAAAAGGAGGTAAAATAACGTCAAAAAGTCACAAAATCCCCACATAAAGTCGCTCCACAAACCGACAGACGTTTTATAACGACGTCCGGCCGCTGCTTCATGAATCTGACTGTAGTTTTATTGTGTTCAGAGAGCTTCCTGTTTCTTCCTTCAGGTCTTTTTTTTCTGTGTTTCGACTAATGTATTTCACTTTTACATATTTATCCCCTCCGGTCGTCCATCTGGGTTTCCACTCCTCTGGTTTTCTTTCGACCCTAGTTTTTGCTTCATCTCGTCCTTTATCTCACCTCCCTCTACGCCCCGCAGTCTTTATCTGCCGTCACTTCTCTTCTGTACTTCCTGCCTGAGATGAATAATAATCGATGTGGTCATGTTAAATATTTCACGTCTTCATGGATCTTAAATCATGTTCATATACGACTAATTAAAAGTAAATTCATTTTGATGGGAGACGATGAACTGTAAAAATACAGATAAATTTGTGTTGCGTTTTCCCAAAATACAGACAAAAATGTTTAAATCTGATGTTTTTATGGAGTTAGAAACAGGATGACAGATGCAAAATCACAACAAAAAGTCAGAAAATCATCACAAAAAATACACAAAATCCCCACATGAAGACACAAAATCAAAACAGTAGGACTGAAAATCCATAAAAAGATGGTAACTAACAAGAAAAACACATAAAATTACCACAAGATGCAAAATCACAACAAAAAAAAAGAGGTAAAATGATGCCAAAAGTCTCAAAATTATCTAAAAAATACACAATATTACCAAAAAGAGATGAAATTAGAACAAGAAGTTACAAAATGATGCAAAAATCATTAAAGTGAGACTCAAAAAAAAGATAAATCACCAGAAAAGCACACAAAATTACCACAAGATGCAAAATCACAACAAAGAGGCAAAATGATAACAAAAAGTCACAAAATTTCTACAAAAAGACAAAAAAATCTCCACAAAAACATGTAAAGTCAAAATAATCACAACAAAAAAAAAGAGGTAAAATAACCACAAAAAGTCACAAAATCACCAAAAAAAGATGCAAAGTCATTACAGTGGGACTGAAAGTCATCAATAAAGATGGTAAATTACAAGAAAAACACACAAAATCACCACAAAAACTAAAAAAAAATCCAGACTGACGAGGAAAAGATGAGGCAGTGAGCAAAGAACTAGATCCTGGTTTCACTCTGGACTTCCTGCCGACGCTTCCTGATCTCGACTGACTGAAACGTCGTTAACGAGAACTTTAACGAGCTTTTATCATTCAACGAGTTAAAGGAGGATTTTCTGCACACAAAAACCAGCTCCAGAACTCTGTTTATACTCTGAGTTCACCAACTGCTTCCAGGCTGAAAATAAGAGCTGAAGAATCAATAAAAACACAACAGATTAGCATGAGAGCCACTCAGACACTCCAACACAAACCACAGGATGAACGAAGCTCCTCGGTGTGTCTCGGCTTATTCAGCGGCGAGTCAGTGCAGATTCTGGCTGCTTAGAAACACTAAAACTCAAACGTCCGCGGCTGTTTCTGAGGCGTTAGTGAGGCAAAGCAACAGAACGAAAGCTGGTGGTTAAAGAGTCCATGTTTGTTTTTGTTCCTCGATGCTTAAACTGTGGTGGAATGTCAGCAAGGCGTCAAAAATAAACTCTACAGAACAAAACTAATTAGCGTTTTTAGCTCGTTCTTGCTCCCAGATGGTCAGAAATCAACATTTTACCATCTCAGATTCACACACCAACACAAGTAGTCAGGTTTCTTCCTGTTAAAAGCTGGAAAAATCAATTAATCATTGTACATTTAGCCGCTAATGACTTCAAAGTTCGTGTCGTCGTGCAGTGATGCTCTGCTCCCAGTGCTCCTGCAACACTGGAAGTCCTGTTATGTAGACATGTTAAAATAAATCTGCAATCAACACTGAATCTCTTAAACTATGGTGACAGGAGTGGATCACAAGCTGCCTTTTTGTCAAAGATAGAAGCATCTTAGAGATATATGGCAGAGGTCTAAACGACAACAGATATGCACCCGTTTTTTTCTGATTATAAACTTAATGTTAAAAATCAAGACTTTCACCCAGGACACAAAGTTCATGAACCATCTGGGGTCATTACTTTTATGCTTACAAGTTGCAGTCAAAAAGCTTCAAGACTGCATCTATAAAAATCCAAAAGTGATTTAAATGTATCCACTCTTCACTGAAAGCTAGTGTTGTGGCGCAGTGATGCTCTGCTCCCGGTGCTCCTGTAACACTTGGAATGTTTGCTGGAAGTCCAGTTCTGCAAACATGTCAAATTCCATCTCCAAAAAGTGCCGGTTTTCCTAAACTATGGTGGAACATCAACAAGTCGTTCAGAATAAACTCTCCAAAATAACACATATTAGCATTTTTAGCTCGTTCTTGTTCCCAGATGGTCAAAAACTACCATTTTACCATCACTGCACACAAGGTGAAATTTAGCCACCACACCAATAAACGACACAACAAATATTCAAGATTCTTCCTGTTAAAAGCTGTCAAACTCCATTAATCATTGTAAATTTAGCCGCTAATGACTTCAAATTAATGTCGTCGCACAGTGTCGCTCTGCTCCCAGTGCTCCTGCAACACTGGAACCCTTGATATTATATTTGATGAACTTTTTGACCAGACGACGCACATTTATGTTGTTTTCTTGAGTTTTTGGTTTCACTTGCAGTTGGGTCGACTTTAGGAACCACAACTACTTGAGCGAAGTTTGGGGAAACACCTTTAAGAACTTCAACCACACGTCAAAAGCAGCGACGCTCAAAGATTTTAAAGGTTTATAGACAAACGGTGGAGCTTCAAAAATGACACCAAAGAATCCCGGAGTGTTCAAACACGATCCAAATAGTTCTGACAAAGAGTTTAAATGTGACAAGATGGCAGCAGGTTTGATGTTTCCTTTAAATCTGAGACTCTGACAGCATGAAAGGAGAAAATAACCGATCTAAAAACACAACAAATGTGAGTTTAGTCGGGTTTAGGCGCTCGGTGAAACACTGAACAGCTTCTTTCTTCAGGTTAAAAACATTTAAATAAACAGCGGAATTTTACTGTCACACATTGTGTCTCCTTTTTGTGATTTTGTGTCTCATTTTGGTGATTTTGTGTCCGATTTGATGCATTTGTGTCTTGTTTTTGAGATTGTCTCGTTTTTGTAGTTTCGTGTTTTGTTTTGATGATTTTGTGTCTCAATTTTGATGTTCTGTGTCACGTTTTTTGTGATTTTGTCTCATTTTTGTGGTTTTGTGTCTTATTTGTAGTCTTGTGTCTCGTTTTTGTGGTTTTGTGCCTTTTTTAAATTTTGTGACTGGTTTTTGTGGATTTGTGTCTCATTTTGATGATTTTGTGTCTCATTTTTGACGTTTTGTGTCACGTTTTTTTTGTGATTTTGTGTCTTATTTGTGATCTTGTGTCACATTTTTTGTGATTTTGTCTCATTTTTGTGATTTTGTGTCTTCTTTAGGCAGCTTTGGGTCTCATTTTAATGATTTTATGCCTTGTTTTTTTTAATTTTGTGATTTTGGGTCTTGTTTATGTGAATTTGGGTCTCATTTTTTCAACATTATTTACAGTTTTGTCCTGTATTTTTGTTTTGTGATGTTTTTTAAAATCAACATGTTAATTACTACTATTTTTTCTAATATGTAAAATATCAGTTTCAAATCTTTAATAAAATAATCAAATCCTTAATAAACACAGTTTCTCAGTGACTCCACAGAGGAATAAAACCAGCGTTGCCATGCTGATAATAAACTTTCTAACTCGTTTCCTGCCTGCACAGCTCCTGCAGTCTGAGTATCTCACTGCTGATTCTGAAATTCCTCCAAATCTCTGAAGGCCAGAGCTCCAATCCTCTCATCATTTCTTATCTGAGCTGTTAGTGGTTCCTGCTGCCACCTGTAGGGGGAGCTGTGTCGCTGAGAAACACACAAACACACATTCAGACGTTCCCACAGCAAGCCGTCCGCTCAGACGACGTGAAATGAAACGTGTCCACAATCAGAAGCCCTAACTGAGCGCGTGCAGAGAATCTTAACGATGTCACTTCCTGTGGGGAGCCAGAAACGCCAAAACTCTGTGGAAGTAGACATCTCCGGAGTGGAGATTCGACGGATTTATCAATTTCGATGTTTGTTTTTTCACTATTAATCAAACTGAAAGTGCATTTTTAGCCTGTTCAGTTGATTTTAATGTTTTCTGATATTTTAAGCCACAAACAGTTAATTAATAATAAAAATAATGATGAATATTTGACTTTGACTCAAATAATCTAAAAACTTCTGGAACTCCATGTTGACAGAGGGCACCTTTAGAGGTTTTATTTTCAGTTGATGTTCTTCTTCTGTGGTGCATATTTCTGTCAACTTTCTGATTAATCTCATTATTTAGACCAGAGAAGTAAAAGTAATCTGCAGTAAATCTGGTGTTTGGAGCCGCTGGTCGTCTTTACGGGAAAACTGGAAACCAGATTCAGGGTTCGGACACGAATTTCAACACTTTTACAGATGATAGTTTGCGTCTCACTTTTGTGGTTTTGTGTCTTTTTTGTGATTTTGTCTCATTTTTGTGATTTTGTATCTCGTTTTTGCAGTGTTGTGTCTTGTTTTGATGATTTTTTGTAATATTTGCATGATTTTGTGTCTCATTTTGGTGACTGTCTTTTGTTGTGATTTTGTGTGTCATTTTTGTGCCTGATTTGATGATTCTGTGTCTTGTTTTTGTGATTTTATGTATCACTTTTGGGATTTTGTGTCTTTCTGTGATTTTGAGTCTCACTTTGTGATTTGGCATCTCATTTTTGTGTCTCCTTCTACACTTGCAGCCCTGATTAGTGCTACTATGACTCCTTCTAGACCTCCTGATTAGTGCTACTATGACTCCTCCTAGACCTCCTGATTAGTGCTACTATGACTCCTTCTAGACCTCCTGATTAGTGCTACTATGACTCCTTCTAGACCTCCTGATTAGTGCTACTATGACTCCTCCTAGACCTCCTGATTAGTGCTACTATGACTCCTTCTAGACCTCCTGATTAGTGCTACTGTGACTCCTTCTACACCTCCTGATTAGTGCTACTATGACTCCTCCTAGACCTCCTGATTAGTGCTACTATGACTCCTTCTAGACCTCCTGATTAGTGCTACTATGACTCCTTCTACACCTCCTGATTAGTGCTACTATGACTCCTCCTAGACCTAGACCTCCTGATTAGCGGTACTATGACTCCTTCTAGACCTCCTGATTAGTGCTGCTATGACTCCTCCTAGACCTCCTGATCAGTGGAGCTATGACTCCTTCTAGACCTCCTGATTAGTGCTACTATGACTCCTTCTAGACCTCCTGATTAGTGGAACTATGACTCCTTCTATACCTCCTGATTAGTGCTACTATGACTCCTTCTAGACCTCGTGATTAGTGCTACTATGACTCCTTCTAGACCTCCTGATTAGTGGAACTATGACTCCTTCTATACCTCCTGATTAGTGCTACTATGACTCCTTCTAGACCTCCTGATTAGTGGAACTATGACTCCTTCTAGACCTCCTGATTAGTGCTACTATGACTCCTCCTATACCTCCTGATTAGTGCTACTATGACTCCTTCTAGACCTCCTGATTAGTGGAACTATGACTCCTTCTATACCTCCTGATTAGTGCTACTATGACTCCTTCTAGACCTCCTGATTAGTGCTACTATGACTCCTTCTAGACCTCCTGATTAGTGGAACTATGACTCCTTCTATACCTCCTGATTAGTGCTACTATGACTCCTTCTAGACCTCCTGATTAGTGGAACTATGACTCCTTCTATACCTCCTGATTAGTGCTACTATGACTCCTCCTATACCTCCTGATTAGTGCTACTATGACTCCTTCTAGACCTCCTGATTAGTGGAACTATGACTCCTTCTATACCTCCTGATTAGTGCTACTATGACTCCTTCTAGACCTCCTGATTAGTGGAACTATGACTCCTTCTAGACCTCCTGATTAGTGCTACTATGACTCCTCCTAGACCTCCTGATTAGTGGAACTATGACTCCTTCTAGACCTCCTGATCAGTGGAACTATGACTCCTCCTAGACCTCCTGATTAGTGGTACTATGAATCCTTGACCTCCTGATTAGTGGTACTATGACTCCTTCTAGACCTCCTGATTAGTGCTACTATGACTCCTCCTAGACCTCCTGATTAGTGCTACTATGACTCCTCCTAGACCTCCTGATTAGTGGAACTATGACTCCTTCTAGACCTCCTGATCAGTGGAACTATGACTCCTTCTAGACCTCCAGATTAGTGCTACTATGACTCCTTCTAGACCTCCTGATTAGTGGTACTATGAATCCTTGACCTCCTGATTAGTAGAACTATGACTCCTCCTAGACCTCCTGATTAGTGCTACTATGACTCCTCCTAGACCTCCTGATTAGTGCTACTATGACTCCTCCTAGACCTCCAGATTAGTGCTACTATGACTCCTTCTAGACCTCCTGATTAGTGCTACTATGACTCCTCCTAGACCTCCAGATTAGTGCTACTATGACTCCTTCTAGACCTCCTGATTAGTGCTACTATGACTCCTCCTAGACCTCCTGATGAGTGGAACTATGACTCCTTCTAGACCTCCTGATTAGTGCTACTATGACTCCTCCTAGACCTCCTGATTAGTGGAACTATGACTCCTTCTAGACCTCCTGATCAGTGGAACTATGACTCCTCCTAGACCTCCTGATTAGTGGTACTATGAATCCTTGACCTCCTGATTAGTGGTACTATGACTCCTTCTAGACCTCCTGATTAGTGCTACTATGACTCCTCCTAGACCTCCTGATTAGTGCTACTATGACTCCTCCTAGACCTCCTGATTAGTGGAACTATGACTCCTTCTAGACCTCCTGATCAGTGGAACTATGACTCCTTCTAGACCTCCAGATTAGTGCTACTATGACTCCTTCTAGACCTCCTGATTAGTGGTACTATGAATCCTTGACCTCCTGATTAGTAGAACTATGACTCCTCCTAGACCTCCTGATTAGTGCTACTATGACTCCTCCTAGACCTCCTGATTAGTGCTACTATGACTCCTCCTAGACCTCCAGATTAGTGCTACTATGACTCCTTCTAGACCTCCTGATTAGTGCTACTATGACTCCTCCTAGACCTCCAGATTAGTGCTACTATGACTCCTTCTAGACCTCCTGATTAGTGCTACTATGACTCCTCCTAGACCTCCTGATGAGTGGAACTATGACTCCTCCTTGACCTCCTGATTAGTGCTACTATGACTCCTTCTAGACCTCCTGATTAGTGCTACTATGACTCCTTCTAGACCTCCTGATTAGTGCTACTATGACTCCTTCTAGACCTCCTGATTAGTGCTACTATGACTCCTTCTAGACCTCCTGATCAGTGCTACTATGACTCCTTCTAGACCTCCAGATTAGTACTACTATGACTCCTTCTAGACCTCCTGATTAGTGCTACTATGACTCCTTCCAGACCTCCTGATCAGTGGAGCTATGAGTCCTTCTAGACCTCCTGATTAGTGCTACTATGACTCCTTCTAGACCTCCTGATCAGTGCTACTATGACTCCTTCTAGACCTCCTGATTAGTGGAACTATGACTCCTTCTAGATTTCCTGATTAGTGGAACTATGACTCCTTCTCGACCTCCTGACTCTGTGCTTCACTGGTTTTTAGTTGATCTTCTGGATCTTTTTCCCTCTTTGTTAAGTCTCAGAGTCAGATTTTTCATTTCCTCTGTTCAGTTATTTTCCATGTGGAGCCATGATACAGACATAGACAGTCCGTAGGTTTCAGAGATCACAGGTGGATCCACTTCTGTTGCTTTGAGTTTCTACATTCAGGCCTAAATTTTCAGTATCTTTCCATTTGTTTTGCGTTTTCCTCGACTGTTCGACTCAAATTCTCATAATTATTGAGAGAACTATCTGCAGTGAGTTGACGTTTAACAGACGTTCCTCAGGGATGTTCTCATCGTGTTAAATGCTGAATAATGAACTTACACTTGCTGTGTGATGACGTGTGGAGGCCGTCGACATGCCGTTCTACTGTAGCGTTTGATGAAAGAAGGGCTGCCATGGTAACTGCAGCTTTAATGAAGGACAGATGAATGAACTCAGTGACGAGCTGCCACCGGAGGAAGAGAGAAAAAAATGCCAGAAATGAGCTGAAAGAACATTTGTAGAAGCATTAAAATGTTTTAAAGACACGCTTCAGCCGCAGTAAAAGGATCCGCCTTGTGATTTGGATTGTTACTGCTGGTGGTTGAAGGTTTGAGGACTTAAATCATGTTTAAAAACTGCATCCACAGCGGTCAGATTGAACCCTGGTACGATGTTTAACCAGATGATGCGTGCAGCTAGATTGTATTTTGTGCTTTGTTTTGACAACTTTGTCTTGTTTTTCCAATTTTGTCTCATTTTTGTTTCATTTTTTTTCCATTTTGTGTCTCATTTTTGTGATTTTGTATCTTTTTTGTGATTTTATGTTTCGTTTTGATGATTTTGTCTCTTTATTGTGATTGTGTCTCATTTTGGTGAGTTGTTCGCGATTTTGTCTTGTTTTTGCAATTTTGTGTCTTGTTTTTGTGATTTTGTGCCTCATTTTGAAGATTTTGTCTCGTTTTTGTGATCTTTGTCTCGTTTTGATGATTTTGTGTCTCATTTTGTGATTTTGTGTCTCATTTTGTGATTTTGTGTCCCGTTTTGATGATTTTGTGTTTCGTTTTGATGATTGTGTCTCATTTTGTGATTTTGTGTCCCGTTTTGATGATTCTGTGTTTCATTTTGATGATTTTGTGTCTTGTTCTTATGATTTTGTGTCTCATTTTTGTGATTTTGTGTCTCATTTTGTGATTTTGTGTCCCGTTTTGATGATTTTGTGTCCCGTTTTGATGATTTTGTGTTTCGTTTTGATGATTTTCTGGCTCATTTGAGAGAATTTCACAGTTTTAAGGAGAAATTAAAACGGTGAACATGTAAAATCACCACCTGCTTGTGTTGCTTCTTTATTAATTCAGATTTCTGCTTCCAAACTACATTTCTCGGTTGCATTCAAACACTAATTGTGTGTCTGATTATGTTAGTTTTACTCGTCTGAAACAGCTGCACCGCGTCACGTGAGGCCGGACTAACACATTACTCTCTATTTCAGACCAGCTCTTGGGGTAATTTAACCGATCAGACCCCAACCTGCTCCTGATGCGTCTCCGGTGCACCGGCTGCTGCCTTTTTAAGACGCTAATCGGCCTCGTTACGTAATCTCATAATGCTCAGTGTGCATGAAACGCTGCAATGTAAATAAGACTCTGCTCTCAGCGAGGAGCATCTGTAGGCACCTGGTTTTACAGCTTTGAATGTAGCTGAGGAAAACACTGAAACGTCCAATTATCTCGCATGTTAAGAGGGTTTTCTGATATGCTGCCGTAACACATTTAGCTGGTTTGCTGCAAGCTTTAGCAATGAGTCTTTAAAGTCATTTTTTTATTAACTTGGGTCTGAGCATAAACTCTTATTGTTCTCATCTGAAATTAATCACACTTTAAAGGGGCTAAAGATGCTTCAAAATTCACAAGGATTTGCATCTGCAATAAAGCATGGTACGTCTAGGTAGTTTCTCAGTCATCCAAAGTCATGGTGATGCTTCAGTAGAAGTCTACCGGCTTTATTTTTGGTTCTTCAAGGTGTAACTGGTTCCTGGTATTTATTCTCACATGGCTAGATAAAGACCCAAGAATCACAAAAATCAAGGTGTTGACAATGAAGACAAGACTTCAAGATGTTCTTCAAGACGTTTCTTAAACAAAAGTCTTCTTTAGATTCTGTTAACTGGTTCAAGGTATTTATTCTCACATGGCTAGTTAAGGACCAGATGATCATGTGATTTTAGGTGTTGACGGTGGTGAAACTACCTGGGGAAAGAACTCAAGACTGCACTCTAAGTTCCTGGTAAGTGGCGCAGTACCCCTATTTATTTGTTATGAGTAGATCATCTCTTTCTCCTTAATTCAGGTCTGAGGAACTAGTATTATTGGTTTTTGAGAGACCAAAGATGCTTAAAACTCCCAGGAATTTGCATTAAAATTGGTACATCTAGGTAATTTCTCAGCCATCCAAGGTCACGATGATGCTTCAGTAGAAGTCAACCAGATTTATTTTTGTTTCTTCCAGATGTTTCTTTACCAAAAGTAACTGGTTCCTGGTATTTGTTCTCACATGGCTAGTTAAAATCCCAAGAATGACAAAAATCAAGGTGTTGACGGTGATGAAACTACCTGGGGAAAGAACGCAAGACTGCACTCTAAGTTCCTGGTAAGTGGTGCAGTACCCCTCCTTATTTGTTATGAGTAGAACATCTCTTTCTCCTTAATTGAGGTCTGAAGAAACAGTATTATTGGTTTTTGAGAGACAAAAGATGCTTGAAACTCATGAGAATTTGCATTAAAATTGGTACGTCTAGGTAGTTTCTCAGTCGTCCAAGGTCTTAGTGATGCTTCAGTAGAAGTCAACCAGATTTATTTTTGGTTCTTCCAGATGTTTCTTTACCAAAAGTGTGTCAGTAAATGGCTGATTTCCACGTTTCAACACGAACTCTATATTGTCAATTTCATCCCAGTGATAGCACCACCTAGTGGCAGCACAAAGTCAGCCCTATGTTGCAGAGATAATTGGATTTAGCCATAACTGTTGGCTGGACACAAAATCTGATATCTGACTTCTTTGTGCAACATCTGGGAAGAGTCCAGGGATGAAGAAATCTAGATTAATTGCCGTTTGTGGCCTTAATTTAGTGCCGTGGTTTCAGTTGAACCTCACAATTATTATTTCCCCCGGTACCCTGGAACCAAGCAGCACTTTAAGGCTGAAACGATTAATGGATTAGCTGATTAGTCAGTCAACACGAAATCAATTAGCAACAGTTTTGATTATTAACTGTTTAACCCCTTAAGACAACATTTTTTTTGGTTTTAATTTAGAAGTTTAAGTCCAAGTGAACAACTTGAGGCTGAATCGATCGGAGACACTGGGGAGAATTTAGTCTCTTTGCATTCAAAGGGTGCAAAAGGTTAAAAAAAAAATCACTATTTGCAGCTTCTCTAATGTGAACATTTGTCAGTCTCCTTGTTTTCTATGACAGTAAACCACTTTCCACTGGTGTCACACTAATGGCAGCCTGTAGCACATCCTCCAGTCAATTTGTTTTCTCTTATTTTTTTGTATTTTTTGCATTTTTTTCCAGTCAAACACTGTATGAGGTAGAGTTATTTTTCCTTTGTCTCCTCAGAGATTAATAAATTGGTCAGTCTGTCTCAGCTAAAAATTAGTCTTTCCTGACAACATAAAGCTACTGTAAGAATAATACTGACAGTCGAAATATTCATCCTTCATTGTCAAGCAAGACAGAAAATGAGCCTGAAATGGTGAATGGAGCTCACATTATTGTTAATAATCGACTTCAGTGATGCAAATTTGCAGGAATTTTGTGATTAATCTCAATCTCTACACCCAGAATCTGGAGCTTTTTGGTTCCTAGGAGTCTGAGGTTCCTGCCTGCTTGGAAATTAATAACCACAGATCTGTTCTATTCTTAATGCTGTTGCTAGAGATCCAGAAAACTGCTGCTTTTCATATTTCAGTCATTTGCACCTTTCGATAGCAGGTGAAAGCAGCAAACCCCCGTTGCTATGAGGTGTTTTTAGATGTAATATCAACATTTCCATTCCACACAGCGCCTCTCACAGCATATAAACTCATGACCTTCAGTCACAGCGTGGCCTCTTTAACCGCCGACCCAGTGGCCAAACACCGTATATCACCTCAGATATGATTCTATTTTTAAAGCGATAATTTATTCCGGATCATTACCCTGGTGCAACACTGAGACACGTGCTGAAGGACCTACGAGGAATTTACAACGCTACTATGCCCCACTTTTTATACCAGAGTAAATCACACAGGAGTAATGGTGATCTAAAACCCACTTTGCATTAATAATATGTGTGGAAAGCAGTGAGGGTCTGGAGGATGAGTGTTCGGGCCGGTAAGGTGCGTCTGCCCTCAATTACCCCCTTTTCTATATCTGCCTCTGCAGGTGACCGAGGCCGAAGACTCCAACATGGAACTGATGTCACGGAAAAAAATGAAGCTCGCTGACAGCAGAGATTACCGGACTCATTTCTGGAAGAGGAAATGTTGGTGCAGCGGTTTGGATAAAGCTGTTACTCACACCTGAGATAAATAAATAGTGGCTAAAGGTACCATGAAGTGATGTGGCAGCCATTCTAAGTGGTTTGTCTGTTTTGTGACTCAAATTTAATCAGCATCTACATGAAACATTAATATCTCTGATTTAAGTAGTCACCCAGTATGAAACTTGTGACCATTGTTGGTGAACGCCTACTGGTGCAGTCCACCTAAACTGAGGCCAAGTCAGGACCAAAACTCTGAGGGGTTAAGATCAAGTCAATACCAAGACCAGAATGTCAAAATCAGAGTGAAAACTGAACAGAGATGACAAAGAAAAGAGCAAGACTTTGAGGAGTAGAGATCAAGTCATGACCAACATTAGAGAGCACTGAGACAATACGAAAACTCTGAGGAGTTAAGAACGAGCAAAGACCAAGACTTGAGGAATTGAGACCAGGTCAAGGCCAAAGTCTGGTCTTGACCAAGACTCTGAGGAGTTGGGACCAAGTCAATACCAAGAGTAAAGCCACTGAGACTAAGTCAAGACCAAGGTCAAAGTCTATCGACATAAGACCAAGACTTAGGACAGATAAGACAAAGTCATGACCAAAGTCAGAGAGTACTAAGATAAGACCAGGACCTTGAGTGGTTGAGATCAAGCCAAGACTAAGAAAAGAGAGTACTGAGAAAAGACAAAAACTTTGGAAGGCTGAGACAGAGTCAATGTGAAGACCAAGAATTTGAGCAATGTGAAGACCAAGAATTTGAGCAATGGACACCAAGTCAAGATCAGGACTGGAGATTACCAAGCAAAGACCAAGACTCTGAGTAGTTGATAGCAAATCAAAATCTGTATCAGAGTCTACCATAAGGAGAACAAGGTTTTGAGGAGTTAGGACCAATTCTAGACCAAAAGTAAAGCAATTCAGACCAAGACAAGATCAAGACCAGGTACCCCAGCAAGACTAAGACTTTGAAGAGTTAAAGCCAAGTGAAGATGAAGAGTTTTAGGAAATGAGACCAAGTTCACACCAAGAGTAAAGTAATTTAGACGAAGACAAAACTAAGACATTGTGGGGCCGAGACCTAGTCAAAACAAAGATCACAGTCTACGGAGATAAGAAGACTTTGAGCAGTTCAGCCAAAGTCAAAACCAAGACCATAATCTACGGAGATGAGACCAAGATTTTGGGCTGATGAGACCAGATCAAGACCAAGACCAGAGTGGGACAAATTAACACTTTGAGGAGTAGAGAGAGTTTAGACCAAAATCAGAGACTTTAAGGAGTTGAGACCAAGTTAATACCAAGACTAGAACATGCACTGGCCTGTTTGAAATATGAGATTTTCTTCTTACGCTACTTTTGGCACTTTCATTCAAAATGAAATGACATTCATGGATCTGCCAGACGACTGTAGATTTCATGAATCCATCTGCAATTTGACAGTGACAATCATTTCTAAAAAGGTAGAATGGCATCATTTGCAAACTGCCTGAAAGTAGTGCAGCAGGTCTTAAAGTTGGGTTTTGAACTAAATCCAGTGGAGTTTCCAACATGTTGCCGCCACAGAGGGAAGTAATTACATAAAACATGAACATATTTTCTAGACAGACTGTGTTGAAAAGAAGTTTTGGTCGATGTATAAGACGCATAAAATCTTTACTTCCTATAGTGCAACCGTGTCAGTAAACAGTGAAAGGGAATGGCCTCTAACAGGGTTTCTTCTCGGTAATAACGGCTGTTCAAAGTTACACTAAAATCAGCCGTCATTCCCTCTGATGCTTCACACAGAGAGGAAAGTGGCGACAGCAATTTCAGGACATATGATCACACAAAAGGGAGCTGTCGCGGTGTTTATCTGATTCCTGATCAATTCGCCCCTTGAAGCCTCCATAAGGGAGTATTGATCGGTATGGACGACATGCGGGAGGTCGACGGCTCGCTGTCTATTCTTGTAATTAAACCAATGATGTTCTGGCATCACCAAAACGGGTTCAGCTGAAGCTCCTCCATTTGAAACGTCGCTGGGGAAAATGGATTGCATTCAGGTTCGTGATCAAATCTCCTCTGGATTCCTTCCCGATACGAGCCACTTGAAGCGACAAGTGTAAATGGGGTCTCTGAGGATGAAGAGGCCGAAAAGACGTCATCCAGCAATTCCCCACAGCAATTTCTGCCTTATCATCACAGCGATGTGAGGAGTAGTAAATAACACCTCTACAAGACGGATCCTTCTGTGAAAATATCAGGCATGTTTGATCATCGGACGTTTCCTAGACGAGGTCGATGCCGTGGAGAGACCAGCTGACTGGGAGGCTCATAGACGACGGGCAGAAAAGAAAACTTCATCTGAAATGAATGCAACTCATCCTGGACTTAGATCTACTTGTTTTTTCACAGAATCATGAACTCCGAGGCTCTAAAACACCGGATGGCAGATCCTGAGAAGTAATTATCACATAACTGTCTTCTAATTACCAGAGCTGAGTGGTTGTTTTTAAAGCTTTTCTGCATTTAACTGATTGTTTCCACTAATTATAAACACAGAATGGGAATAAATGAGCATCGTTTCTCTTATTATGACGGTTTGCGATGAATTGGACACCAGAACACTGATTGTCCACCAACTGGTTGCAGTTTGCAGTTGTTATTTTTGAAGAAATCTCCAAAATTTATACAATTAATCATAACTAAAAACTCAAATAAGGAAATAATCATCAGTCTTCTAAGTATTTATCTGAAACATGCCATTACATTGGAAAACTTCTGAAAATGCTAAAAAAAATTTTTTACAGTACTGACATGTTTGATTTCCTTCTAACACAATATTTTGCTGTCAGTGTCTTTTCTCAGTGGTTTCCAATGGGAACCCCAAATCCCCATGGCATTCTGTTTTCCATTTTGGTTATAAATATGAAACCACTTTATTAATACATGGATTAAACATCCTTTATTAATACGTGGATCTATGGAATCCATGGATTATAAATGGAGTTTCCTATTTAAAAGCAGAAAACTCTTCAGACTTCCAGCCAACACTGAGATCTTCCATTAATAATAAGAGGGACAGAAGTTATTTTTCCATCTGTAGTGAAAATGAATTCTCACCAGATGGTTTGAAAAAGGTAAAATCACCAAAATAAGACACAAAACCACAAAAACGAGACACAAAATCACCAAAATAAGAGTCAAAACCACAAAAACGAGACACAAAATCACCAAAATAAGACATAAAACCACAAAAACGAGACATAAAAATCATCAAAATGACTTAACCTGTAAGGTCAGGAGAGAGTGAAAACAAGCGCTGATCTTTTTCGTGATTTTTCGGACCTAAAATGCGTTTCCTGGCGGCATCGAATCGACCGGCTGTTTTTTATCTCGCCTGTGATGCAGATGAACAGAAACTTCTTCCTTTATCTGAGCGTCTGGACGGCTCCATCCTGGAGGAATCTTCAAAGATGCTAAAGAAGCCTTAAATCATCGTCTCCAATGGACGGATCAGAGGAAACAGGGAAACGGCGTAATAAGAATAACGTCTTTCAAAGCGGAGACCTTGAATCTGTCTCCCAGGAGACGCTCTTCTTGGAATAAATCTTCCTCGTCCAACAGAAACAGAGACTGGCTTCTATTCCCTGCTCGGTTTTAATGAAGTGCAGCAGTAATTCCCTCATAATTACCCAAACAGTCTGATGATGTGACAGTCAGACTCAAAGGGAACATTTATTTATTTATATGTTTTACTGCCAGAAGCCTGACGAGTTCAGATAATTACAATAGATCTGGGAGCAGAATTAGATTTTATTCATGCTGTCGAGCTGAACTCTGCTGCGACTCTAATCTGGACGTTAAAATCTGTTATTCTTCTGGTTTGGTCTTAAAAAGCGTCTGAATAGAAGCAACAAATCCTGATACTGAGCAGATTTAAAACCTGTCGTATTCTCCAGGAATAATCCGCCCTCCAACGCTCTGAAACTCTGAAGAGACGGTTCAAACCCTGCACCAAAATATGACAAAAAAACTGACAAACCGAGACAAAAAACCCCAATATAAGCCCAAAAACAACCGAAATACGACCAAAAATTGACAAAGCAAGACTCAAAATGGCAAAATGAGACAAATACCCTGAATAAAATAAGGCAAAAACAACCAAAATATGACAAAAAAATGACAACAATAAGACAAAACAGAACTTAAAGACAAAAAACAGACTAAATAAGACAAAAAACAACCAAAATAAGACAAAAATGAGACACAAAATGGAAAAAAATAACGTACAAAGGACCGATATGAGACAAAAAGGCTCAGAATTAAATAAAAACCATAACAAAATGAGACACAAAACAAAGGTAAAAGGATCAAGATTAGACAAAAACTATCAAAATAAGAAAAAAAACACAAAATGAGACAAAAGGGATCGAAATTAAATTTAAAAAACTATCAAGACGAGGCACAAAACAACTAAAATGAGGTTAAAATGACAAATATGAGACTATTACCAGACTGAGACATAACATGACCGAACAGACAAAAAGGAGATGTAGGATGGAAAAAATAGAGCAGAAAGGACCAAAAAACTATCAGAATAGTGGAAGAATAAAGGCAAAAAGCCGACTGCAGGATGGTCTGTGGTGAGTTCACTGTCTGTCAGAACCGTAGGACGGTCTGTGGTGAGTTCACTGTCTGTCAGAACTGTAGGACGGTCTGTGGTGAGTTCACTGTCTGTCAGAACCGTAGGACGGTCTGTGGTGAGTTCACTGTCTGTCACAACTGTAGGACGGTCTGTGGTGAGTTCACTGTCTGTCACAACTGTAGGACGGTCTGTGGTGAGTTCACTGTCTGTCACAACTGTAGGACGGTCTGTGGTGAGTTCACTGTCTGTCACAACTGTAGGACGGTCTGTGGTGAGTTCACTGTCTGTCAGAACCGTAGGACGGTCTGTGGTGAGTTCACTGTCTGTCAGAACCGTAGGACGGTCTGTGGTGAGTTCACTGTCTGTCAGAACCGTAGGACGGTCTGTGGTGAGTTCACTGTCTGTCACAACCGTAGGACGGTCTGTGGTGAGTTCACTGTCTGTCACAACCGTAGGACGGTCTGTGGTGAGTTCACTGTCTGTCACAACCGTAGGACGGTCTGTGGTGAGTTCACTGTCTGTCACAACCGTAGGACGGTCTGTGGTGAGTTCACTGTCTGTCACAACCGTAGGACGGTCTGTGGTGAGTTCACTGTCTGTCACAACCGTAGGACGGTCTGTGGTGAGTTCACTGTCTGTCACAACCGTAGGACGGTCTGTGGTGAGTTCACTGTCTGTCACAACCGTAGGACGGTCTGTGGTGAGTTCACTGTCTGTCACAACCGTAGGACGGTCTGTGGTGAGTTCACTGTCTGTCACAACCGTAGGACGGTCTGTGGTGAGTTCACTGTCTGTCACAACCGTAGGACGGTCTGTGGTGAGTTCACTGTCTGTCAGAACCGTAGGACGGTCTGTGGTGAGTTCACTGTCTGTCAGAACCGTAGGACGGTCTGTGGTGAGTTCACTGTCTGTCAGAACCGTAGGACGGTCTGTGGTGAGTTCACTGTCTGTCAGAACCGAAGGACGGTCTGTGGTGAGTTCACTGTCTGTCAGAACCGTAGGACGGTCTGTGGTGAGTTCACTGTCTGTCAGAACCGTAGGACGGTCTGTGGTGAGTTCACTGTCTGTCAGAACCGTAGGACGGTCTGTGGTGAGTTCACTGTCTGTCAGAACCGTAGGACGGTCTGTGGTGAGTTCACTGTCTGTCAGAACCGTAGGACGGTCTGTGGTGAGTTCACTGTCTGTCAGAACCGTAGGACGGTCTGTGGTGAGTTCACTGTCTGTCACAACTGTAGGACGGTCTGTGGTGAGTTCACTGTCACTGTAATCTAATAAACCACCAACGGAAAGGAACACGAAGCTCAATAATTGTCTAAAATAACTTAAATATCGTCCATAATGACTCAGTATTTGCCTCATACCTCATCAGTTCCCAAAAATCGATACAGTTTCCCCACAAAATGTGACTAAATTTAATAAAAGCAACCATATTTAGCTGCTCCTGGGAGGACAGGAGGATATCTGCTGACTGTACGGTATTTCTGATGCTTATTTATGCTGAGTCAGAGATAAGAGAAAAATAAGGTTGTAAAAGTAGCAGGAGTGCCATTACACCTGGAAAATAGCTTAGAGTTCATGGAGTTAAACGACCTGAGACCTGTCATCAGTTTCTACAAAAAAATGACACGTTTTTCCCACAAAATGTGACCAAATGTAATAAAAGGATCCATACTGAGCTGCTCCCTGGATGACCGGAGCTTGTCTTATTACTGTAAAGAGTTTCTGATGTGAAATTTGATCAGAAACCCAACGTCAAACTCTGCTCAGTTAGCCACAACGGGAAATTTAGCAACGGATTTGACCCTAAAGACAAACACGAGCAGATCTGACCCAGTTATTCTGAGAAGACTGATTTTCAGCTGGAATCTACGAGGAGCAAACCAACCAACGAACCAACCAGCTCTTCTGACTGCAAAGACTTTTACCTGAGTTTGATCTGCTGCTAACGCTCGCTAGCATTCACGTCCAAAAACCAGAGAAACGGACACGTATGGAGAAGAGAAGAGGAGGATAATACGTCAGAGGAAATGAGAGCTTTTTCTCTTTTTTTGTTAAAGGACTGGAAAAAGGAACACGGTGGAACAAAAGGAGAGAAAACAAAGACGAGGGGAGACGTGGGGAGATAAGTGGATGTGAGGACGAGGCGACGGAGGAGGAAGGACGAAGAGAGAAGAACATCAGATGGAGGATTCTGAGGAGTGGAGAGGAGGCAGAGGATTCTTCTTCTTCTTCTTCTAAGACGAGAAGCTGCGAGGAAACACTAGAGGAGGAAATGAAAAGAGGCGACGAGAGCGTTGAAGGAGAGAAGAGCGGAGGTGACGAAACGAAACGAGAAGAAGAAGAAGTGATGCTCAGAGTGAAGAGAGTCGAAAAACCAACAGAAAAAAAACCTCCGAATGAAAAACCAAAGAGCTTCAAACTCATGAAAAGAAAAAGACAGAAAGTAGTACAAAGTGAAACGACCAAAAAAATCTACTATGTTTACAAATTAGGACAATTAATCACTACCTAAACCAATTTAAAACACAAACGTCTTGAGATTTTTCTTAAAAATGTAAATAGAGGAGAGAATTTGATTTCAATATTTATAATTATTCATATATTTTTTAATAAAGATCAAAAAAGGAGGTTTAATTTGTGAAGTTTGAAGGTATGAGGGTGTCAAAACCTGTCCAAAATGACAAAAAAAACCCAAAATGACTCAGTAATTGTCTAACATGACTCAAATATCATCCAAAATGATCAGAAAAAAAAGATGAAACTTAAGGTGAAACAGGACTAAAAGTGAAAGGAACAAAGTTTAAGCTAAAATAAATATCAAATACTACAAATTCAGACTATTAATAGCCAGTTAAAGCCATTAAAAACACCTGAGATTTTTCTGATTTTCAGTCTACATTGACGCTTACTGATCATTTTAAATGATTGATTTTTAATAAAGACCAAAAAAAGGAGGTTTAACATGAATTTAACCATTTTATCCATCAAAGTAGACAGCTAACGGTCAGAAAATGTCTACAAATGTCAATAACGAAACCAAAAAAGACGCTCCAAAAAGGTCTTGTTTTATCCACAACACAAAGATGTGAACTTTACTGTCAGAGAGGAAACAAGAAACCAGGAAATGTTAAGATTTAAGCAGCTTTTTGCTTAAAAAATGACAAAAAAACAACTATTTAATTATTAGAACAGTTGATCAATTTAATTGTCACTGGAACTTCAGTTTGGTGTCATTTTGTGACTAAATATGTTAATTTACAACGTTTTTATAGATTATATTACTGCAAAAAATAAGGTTTGTAACTCCAGATGAGCCAGTTTAGTCCCATTCCTGCTGTCAGCATGCCAGTCACACGCTCCTTCAAATCATAAAACTGCACCTTTCAGAGTGGTCTTTTACTGTGGGCAGTCTGAGGCACACCTGTGCACTAATCAAGCACCGGCGTTTTCCAAAACTGGCCCTAACAGAAATGAATATTTCACCTCAGTGGAATCCGGTCTAAAATTTGCAAAGTTTTCAAGGAAGCCTGGCACTATAGACAGACATAACCCAAAAGAGACCAAAAAATGTCCAAAATGAGAAACAAAAATGAGACAAAAATTACAAAACATGGGACTGCAAATGACCAAAACAGACAACAACGAAACTGAAAATGAAATGAGAATCACCAAACATGAACAAAAAGCACCAAAAAAGAAAAAAATCTGCTAAAATGAGAAAAAACATCAGAATGAGACAAAAGATGAGGCAAAAAATACTTAAAATGAGACAGAAAATTACCAAAACAGACAAAAATGAATCATAAAATGAGGTGAGAATGAAAAAATGATCCACAAAATCACCAAATGAGACTGATGAGACAGAAAATAATCAAAAATAATCAAAATGCACAATGTAAGAAAAAAATTACAAATTTGATGCCAAAAACTCAATGCAAAAATGACCAAAATAAGACAGAAAATTAAACAAAAACAACTAAAATGAGACAGATGTAAGTGAAATGAGACAGAAAGCATCAAAATGAGAGAAAAGAGACAAACCCAACATAGAAACTGACCAGATTTCAGTTTGATCATGTCTGGATGTGGATTCATGTTTTCTACAGCCGGTCTGAAACGATCAGCCTGAATAAAATCTCATCTGAAATTATCTAAACTTTCTCATAAAGTCTGGCTCTGTTGATAAATCTCATCACGTCTCTGTTCTGGACGGTTCCTGATGTTTCCAGATGTGATCCTCGGTTCAAACGTTCACTTCCTGTTGAGTTAAAGCGCCGTTCACAGCCGTCTCTCCTCAGCGTTTCTCGTAGAACCGACTCTGCTCCAAACTTTATTGTGGTCAGTCTAAGGCGGGATGGATTATCTCAGCAAAGGAGAAGTGCTCACTATCACAGATTTAGACAGATTTGTGAACAATATTTGAGAGAAATGGTGATATTATGTTTGTGGAAAAAGTTTTAGATCTTTGAGTTCATCTCATAAAAAATGGGAGCAAAAACAAAAGTGTTGGTTTATATTTTTGTTGAGTTTAAATCACTTTGTAGCTCCATTGTTAATATTTTATTAGAAAACAAGCAGGTTGAAAATGTTACAAATACTAGATTTGAATGATTTATAATTAATTTAGCTGCAGATTTTCTTTTTTGACAAAGAGCATAAAATAAGAGAAAACAAATAAATGAGTTAAAATGTAAAAGAATTCAACAAATAAAAGAAATCCACGATGTCAGCAGGTGAACTCGTCCTTCATCTGTCTGTTTTTTTGTCTGTATAAACCTGCCCTCTCCCTCTCATTTCCAGGCAGCTTTTTAAACACCTCCTCCATCCTCGGCAGCATTGTTCTCTTTCTCCCCGACTGGACATCAATTATTCAGCAGGGATCAGGTGGCCTACTTACCACCGATCGACACACTCTTGGTTAAAATAAAAACACACACACACCGTGGTCGGGTCGCAGCCGGGTAAAGAAGGAAAAACGTGTCATCTGCACGGAAACACTGAATCTGAATGATGGTATTCTAAGGAGGATCACAAATGGATTCACAGATGAAAGAAAATGGAAATAAAGTGGATTTAAACTGTATTTACTGCAGCTACTGATGAAGGTTTGATGGATTTTTCTTAAACCCCAGAACAGAGGCGTCAAACACACGGACTAGACAGGCGCAAGAGACACAAAACCACAAAAAAGAGACACGCAACTGGAAAAAGAGACACAAAACTGCAAAAACGAGACACAGAACTGGAAAAAAAGAGACACAAAACTGCAAAAAAGAGACACAAAACCGCAAAAACGAGACACAGAACTGGAAAAACGAGACACAAAACTGAAAAAAAAGAGACACAGAACTGGAAAAAAGAGACAAAACTGGAAAAAAGAGACATAAAACTGGAAAAACGAGACACAAAACTGCAAAAACGAGACACAGAACTGGAAAAACGAGACAGAAAACTGAAAAAAAAGAGACACAGAACTGGAAAAAGAGACACAAAACCACAAAAAAGAGACATAAAACTGGAAAAACGAGACACAAAACTGCAAAAACGAGACACAGAACTGGAAAAACGAGACAGAAAACTGAAAAAACGAGACAGAAAACTGAAAAAAAAGAGACACAGAACTGGAAAAAAGACACAAAACTGGAAAAAAGAGACACAAAACTGCAAAAAAGAGACACAGAACTGGAAAAAGAGACACAAAACCACAAAAAAGAGACACGCAACTGGAAAAAAGAGACACAAAACTGCAAAAACGAGACACAGAACTGGAAAAACGAGACAGAAAACTGAAAAAAAAGAGACAGAACTGGAAAAAAGAGACAAAACTGGAAAAAAGAGACACAAAACTGCAAAAAAGAGACAGAACTGGAAAAGGAGACACAAAACCACAAAAAAGAGACAAAACTGGAAAAACGAGACACAAAACTGCAAAAAAGAGACACAAAATTAGAAAAAGGAGACAAAGTCAGAAAAACAGGACACAAAACCTATAAAAAAGAGACATAAAATCACAAATGACATACAAAACTGTAAAAACAAGACATAAAATTGCAATAAAAAGAGATTAAAAAAAATCACAAAAAAGAGACACAAGAGAGCTAAAAAGAGACACAAAGTCACATAAAGGAGACATAAAACTGCTCAGTCTGTGTAAAGCAGTAATCAGTCTGTGATTCGAAAATTCTAAAACTGGAGAACTAGTTGAAGTCCTCCAGTTTTTATAAGAACTCAGATGTGTTTTCCTCCTAAAGCATCACGTCTTATTTGCTGTACCCATGAACTTCTGATGGACGGTCTGAAATTGTTCAAAAAGACAAAAAAAAAGGAAGAACATAACTCAATAATTGTCAAAAATAATTCAAATGTTGTCAAAAAAGACAAAATGTACAAATATGTTTTAAAAAAATCAGCTAAAATCTGTTTAAAATGAAAAGAAAATGACCAAAATGATTCAATAATTGTCTAACATAACTCGGATATTGTCCAAAAAGACAAAAGATGACCAAAATAACTCAATAATCATCCAAAATTTTAAAAAAAAAGGCTAAAATGACTCAAAATTGTCTAAAATAACTCAAATATCGTCCAAAATGACTCCAACACTGAAAGATAGTCCTTTAGGGGATCACAAACGGTGCCACAAAGAACTTCAGTCGATGAATCCAAACCAAAACACATCATGTTTATGACCAAATGAAGCCAGTTTTCTGTCCTAACCCTGTGGTTGTCTCCGTACAGGATAAATAAACTCTCCATGTTTCAGGGTTTCTTCTTCTTCTTTCACTCGGCTGCAGACAAAGCATCCACTGGAACAAGCAGACCAGGCGTGAACGTTTTCTGTGCCGTGGATAGAAATGCCGATGCTTTCACTGCAGTGGAGCAGAACGGCCTCTCCACTGGAGGACGAGGACTTTCTGACAGGTGATAATGGAGGTGGATGTACGGCTGATGACTTCCTCCAACCCGCTTCATCCCTCGCTGTCCGTCTGGTACATTACGGAACCTAACCAGCTCCACAGGCTTCACATCTACAACATTTTAAACTCTTTTTATTTATTTTCTGGTGATGTTTGATGGAACCGCTGCCGTCCAAGAATGAAATACTGATTTCTGTAATGGCTGTCAGAGCAGACGAAGGTAAAAGTCTCTGGTAATTACAGACGGAGGTCAGAGGACTCACAACACGATGGAAACTAAAAGCTGGATTCACTCGTAATCGTTCCAAATGGATCCACAAACATACTTGATTTGAAGCAGGAAAAACCACAGCTGAGGAGTAAAAGTGTCAAAAACAACAAGACAAGTTCAGACTTTGCTGTCTTTCTAGAAAATATTAGAAAAGGTGAGTTCACCTTGAAAAAATTCACTGAAATACTGTGAAGCACCTCCTCAACACACCTCAGAGGATCGAGCCGGGAAACTTCTTTAAATGTCTCAGTTCTCTTCAAATGGCATCAGATTGTCCCCCATCATTTCTCTAGACTTTGCTGCATTCACTTACCCTCTACCTTTGGAAGACCTACTGCTGAGGAACATCATGATGCTGCCAAAACCATGCTTCAGAGTGGGGCTGGTGTGTCCGAGATGATGTTCAGCGTTTGGTGTCCAAACATATCACCTAGTCTGATGGACAAAAAGGTGCCTTGGTAACCTCCATCACTAGTCTCTTTCTTGGAACTCCTTCAGAGGAGTCATAGTTGCATTGGTGGCCTCATGTTAAATCTGGACTAGAGTTCACCAGAAGACATGTGGACACTCTGAAGTCAACTGGAAGAATCATAATGTGAAGCACGGTGGTGGCAGCATCATGACTGAAGCATGGTGGTGGCAGCATGATGATATGAAGCACGGTGGTGGCAGCATCATGATTGAAGCACGGTGGAGGCAGCATCATGATGTGAAGCACGGTGGTGGCAGCATCATGACATGAAGCACGGTGGTGGCAGCATCATGACATGAAGCACGGTGGAGGCAGCATCATGACGTGAAGCACGGTGGAGGCAGCATCATGACGTGAAGCACGGTGGAGGCAGCATCATGATGTGAAGCACGGTGGAGGCAGCATCATGACATGAAGCATGGTGGAGGCAGCATCATGATTGAAGCACGGTGGTGGCAGCATCATGATTGAAGCACGGTGGAGGCAGCATCATGACATGAAGCACGGTGGAGGCAGCATCATGACATGAAGCACGGTGGTGGCAGCATCATGACATGAAGCACGGTGGTGGCAGCATCATGATTGAAGCACGGTGGTGGCAGCATCATGATGTGAAGCACGGTGGTGGCAGCATCATGATTGAAGCACGGTGGTGGCAGCATCATGATTGAAGCACGGTGGAGGCAGCATCATGATTGAAGCACGGTGGTGGCAGCATCATGATTGAAGCACGGTGGAGGCAGCATCATGACATGAAGCACGGTGGAGGCAGCATCATGATTGAAGCACGGTGGTGGCAGCATCATGATAAAGCACGGTGGTGGCAGCATCATGATTGAAGCACGGTGGAGGCAGCATCATGACATGAAGCACGGTGGAGGCAGCATCATGATTGAAGCACGGTGGTGGCAGCATCATGATTGAAGCACGGTGGAGGCATCATCATGACATGAAGCACGGTGGAGGCAGCATCATGACATGAAGCACGGTGGTGGCAGCATCATGACATGAAGCACGGTGGTGGCAGCATCATGATTGAAGCACGGTGGTGGCAGCATCATGACATGAAGCACGGTGGAGGCAGCATCATGACATGAAGCACGGTGGTGGCAGCATCATGACATGAAGCACGGTGGTGGCAGCATCATGACATGAAGCACGGTGGTGGCAGCATCATGACATGAAGCACGGTGGTGGCAGCATCATGATTGAAGCACGGTGGTGGCAGCATCATGACATGAAGCACGGTGGTGGCAGCATCATGACATGAAGCACGGTGGTGGCAGCATCATGACATGAAGCACGGTGGTGGCAGCATCATGACATGAAGCACGGTGGTGGCAGCATCATGACATGAAGCACGGTGGTGGCAGCATCATGACATGAAGCACGGTGGTGGCAGCATCATGATGAAGCATGGTGGTGGCAGCATCATGATGAAGCACGGTGGTGGCAGCATCATGATGAAGCATGGTGGCAGCAGCATCATGATGTTCCTCAGCAGCAGGTCCTGGAAGGCTGGTGAAGGTGGAGGGTAAATGAAGGACATCCTGATGCCGCCCGTCTATTTATCATGAATCTAAGAATAAAGTTTCTCAAAGTTTGACGGAAAAATCAAACATCCAAATTCACAAAACCTCCAAATTACAAACTCCAGCCGTCACGTTTAAAGCGAACATAATTATTGTAGTCAGCCTCCTGTTTTGTTTTTTGTTTTTTTTATCAAAGAGCAGAGGACTGCCTCTTCTTATTACTGGATGTGGATCACCTGCTGATTGAACTGACAGACCTGATCCCCGCTCAGGCAGCCGTTCTTTATTTATTTATCTTTTCCTCTGAATGCAGAGCGACTGATGCATCCACAGATCGAGCTTTTATTCTATCAAACACAGAATGATGGATGAAGGTCCATGGAATTAAAAAAAAAAAAACGCGACCAGGCAGCTTGTTCTTTTTATCTTATTACCTTTTAAACCACATAAGCCGTCACATCAGTGGTTCCATTCATGCCTGGTTCGTACAGTATCAAACAAATACTTTTACAGATTGCTGATTTGGTCAAAAATGAGTGCTCTGACAGCTTAACTCAGTATATTTACTCACAAACCAGTACTTTACTGGAGTATTTCCATCTCATTTCCCATTTCTCTGGTTCTTTCAACCCTTCCTCCTGTACCTTTTCCTCCTCTATATTCATCTGACAACTTTTGTTCCTTCAGATTGCAGTTTTTCCTGCTTATCTCCACCTGTGGTGATTTTGAACGTTTGCGATAAACTGAAGGAGATGGAGAACGTTCTCCTCCTCCTCCTCCTCCCTAAGCTAAATAAACTTTTTTAATAATGCCGCTGGGATTAGCAGGAAAATGTCACAAAGCTGAAAATGAGTCAGTTATTCTGAGCTCATGAAAAAAATACGATGCAGTGCTGTTCATTAATCTACTGAGCTGCATTTAAAGTAGTTAAGATTGGCTCAACCTTAAAGCTCTGCAGCAGTAAAACGCAACGTACGAATTAATGCAGTAGTTAAAATTAAAAACCATTATACATCAGAGCTAAATACTTACAGGCATTTCTGTCTGCAAAGGGACAACTTTTACTTTGATGCTTTAAACAGATTTTCATCTTGTTAATACTCAAGTTTTGTTTGCTGGAGATGATCTGAGGTCAGTGATTGTAGTCTAAAGGCTCCTGGATCTAGAAGGTCCAGTCTCTGGTGGATCAGAACTCCTGGATAGAACTACACCATGTAGACCAAAGAACCAGGAAACTCTGAGAAAAGGTTGTTGAAAAGCATCAGTCAGGACGATACAAGAACATTTAAAGTTCCTGAAGATCTCCTGGAGTCCAGTTAAATCCATCATTAAGAAATGGAAGGAAGATGGAACATGAATAAATCTGACTAGAGCAGGACGTCCTCAAGACCTGAGAGACCAAGAAGAAAGAGACTAGAGAGGGAGGCCACCAAGACTCTATGACTCCTCTGAAGGAGGTACAAGAAAGAGACTTGACTCCCTCACTGGTCTCTTTCTTGCTTGATTTCTACATTTTGAGTTGAATCAACAGGTGCTCCAGATTCAGTAATAAGAAAAGGTCGTCCTTTGACAGATACTATTACTATAAAAACAGTCAACCGACCAACTCAATTATGTTCAGGTGAAGCGTGAAGTTTGTCATTTGTAGATTTCTACAGGTATTAAATGCTTTTCTACCTCCTGTGAATGTTTTCTTTCCCTTTAAACTTTGCCCATGTCGATAGCCTTTATTCTTGGATTGACTGTAAACATACAAACACTTTAAGTTGCACTTTGACAAATGCAGCTTCCATCCCGTCTTGTCTCCACTACAGAGATCTCACCTTCAGAAACCTGGCAGCTTCCCTCACATCAGAGCTTTCACTTCTTCCCCTGAACTCCCACAAAGAGCCTCACCGCCCACACCAGAGCCTCCCTCTCGCTTTATAGATGCATCTAAAGAGGCTGACAGCAGAGATCATTAGGAAGATGCACTTACAGGCTTCGCCGGCAAAATTCTCAGGTTGAGATACTTTATCCTCTTTAATGTACTTATTTAAAGACAGAGGAGGGTGTAATTACCTTTAAATGCATACTTCAGCTCTTTGGGGACTGTCTAATCCGTTCAGTTCATCTGATGAAGCACTCAGCTCCCTGCCATTCCTCAAACTGTTTGTCTTTAATAATGTTCAAGTGTCAAAATGTCAAAAGTTATTTGAAAAAAAAATTGTGTTTTGAGTTATGTTTTGCTCATGAAGGTCTACGATGTCAAAAGCAATCAGCGGTAGGCACTTTAACAACAATGCTGCTGTTTTTTTTATAGAAATGATGGCCAGGGCTTAGAAAATAAGTTGCTGCATTGTAGTTAATCTGCTTAAAGGTGAGGACAAGAACATTTAAAGCAACAGGAGCTGGACTAAAGTGCTGCACAATTAGAAAAAAGCAATCCGTAAGACAAAAACAACTAAAAGACAAATCTGAATTAAAGCACAAGAAAATACAGAAAAATAAAAGATACAAATCTCTGTATTTAAAACCAAAGAGGAGATGTGGGTCTACAGTAGTGACTTAAAAGTCTGAAAACTTTGCACATGGAATTATGAACAAAATGTATTTTTATGTCTAAATCTCTGAACATCCCAGAATGTCTGTTTGACAAACCTCAATGCTCTAACCTGGGTATAAAATTTTAAGAGTTCTGATTAAAAAGAGGTGGTAAGAACCTATTTAAACCCTTAAAACCATTTTATGATCACGTCTTTTTCTAGTTAAAGAACAAGCAGCTGCAGACGCTGAACAGACAACAGCTCAAACTCTTTCAAAGTCTCAATGGAAAAATGCAGATTTTGCCCTCTAAGCTGATCTGAATAAAGATTTGAAAGAGCTGTCAAAGATCAAATATGGATTTTTATGAAGTCAAAGGGGCCACCAGGGTCGACCAAACAAAACTATTCCTATCTTACTTTCATGAAGATTGGGGAAGTCCTTACAGGTTTTGGCACTTTATAAATAGTTCACTGCAATGGACTGAGCCTCTGCTTTTAGTTTTTAGTGGCAGATAGAGTTGCACATCATCTCCAAAACAGTGAAAAGCAAAATTATGTTTCCTAGATATGGACACCACTATAAAACAGCATGGGACCCAAAATGGAGCCTTGAGGGATGCCACTCAGGCTTTTCATGGACTTTACCTTTGATGCTAGCACATGACATGCAAACCTGGATGTAAATAAAGATTTTCTTGATCATGATGAAACCTGGATAAGGGTTATAGAAGATTTAAAGGTAGCGAGGTCACAAGAAGTACTTATAAATGCAAGAATACTTGAACCAACAATGTTAAAAACACCTTTGAGGAGTTGAACGAGTACGCTAAGGCAGTGCCTACTAAGTACAAAACTTTCTTGGAACCTGTGGAACACTTTTTACAATCCTGGGGATGTGGAATCTAATCTTTAAGAACCTTAAGGATCAATTATGTGTGATGGCATCCATGATTGCTGCTGCTTGTTGCTTGTTATCAACCTGTATTTGCGACCTGGAGTATCAGAATATTGTGAAAACATGAGGTCCTGGTTTCTGAACTGTTTCTACAGGAAAAAAAAAGAAGCGACTTCAGAAGGACAAAAACAAATCTGGGGAATCGAATGGAGTCACTAAGGCTACTAAATACAAAGCCTCATTGGAACCTGTGGAGCTCCTTTAACGATCCTGAAGATGTGCAAGATCTTTAGTCAACAACTATGTATGACGGCATCCATGATTGCTGCTGCTTGTTTTTAACCTGGATATGTTACTTGGTGTGTAAACATGAGATCCTGGTTTCTGAACAGTTTCTACAGAAAAACAAACAAACAAATAAACTACTTCAGAGGGACAATTAGAACCCTGGATATTATAGAGATGATGTAATCCTGGGCATGGATAAAGGATTTCCTCATGATGATGGATAGGAGTTGAACCTTCCTGATTACTAAGAAGTCTGTATTGTTGTTAAACTCTCGTCCCTCTGTATTTGTGCAGTAATCCTCCCTCCCCTCTTCGGTCGAAGGTCCGCCAGTACAACAATGGATCCCCGGTGTTTTATGGGAAAGCTTAGGGCCGAGGATCGGTGTAAATTTCGCCGCCATGGAACTTTGGCTGGCAGAAACGCCGTCTCTGACACCCAGTTTAATGGTCCAGCGGGCGCATCAACCCCGCTGATCGATCTCAGTCCTTCTTTCTGCGCTCTTTCTCCATCCTTCTTTAACCTCTGTCGTCCATAAGTCATACTGGACTTTATGTCTTAAAGGCGCCGCGGTGAAACAACCAACTGACCTCTGCCAGTGCTGAGATTTCTCTTCTTCCTCAGTGTGTTTTGTTTTGTTTTTACATCTCTTTCTGCCCTCCACGTTTCTGATCTCTGCTTCGAGTTCAGTCATGAGCTCATCTTTAACCATAAAAAATAGGAACTAATCGCTAAAAATCGCCCGCTGAAGGCTGAAAAAGTTGCATTTTCTTGGCACTGCCCCGCACACCGTTGCCAATTTCTGCTCTACATCCTGCCTCCATCTGTCTTTTCCACCCCTCGGCCTTTTCCCCTCTTTCTCAGATTCTTTCCAACCCCTCCCTGTCAGCGTCACTCCGTCTTTGTCCCCCTTCATTCCAGTAAAGGGGAACATTCCAGCCAAAGCAGAGGCGACAAAAGGCCTTGTGTTGGAAAAGGCCACTTCAACAGGACCCAGCATTGTTCCGGTTTCCAGTAGCACTCGAGCCGGGCTGAAATACAGACGCCAATAAAAGGCCGAGTGGGAAAAAGGGGACGGTGATCGATGCACGATGGAGTGTCGGTGCAGAGGCCGCTCGGAAAAGATGCAGGCGTTTTGTCGTGCTGTTGTTTTCTCACATTTCACAGAGTTCACATTCCTTGTTTTAACCCTGAATGTAGACATTTAGCTGCAGAAAAGGTGGTCCGACTGAATGAAGTGCGAAACCGGGTCACAAATATGTAACAGAGGTTTTAAGACTAACTGGAAGAACTAAGAAATTTCTAGTGTGTTTGCCTTAATTATGCTCATAGAAGCCATTACAGTCGGTTATTTGCATTAACATCGGCGGCAGCAGATGGACGAGGATCAACTGCACAACAAGTGTCACGTCAGTAATGGTAGAAATACCATCGTATAAATATTTATGTTGGATGCAGCCTCTTAGAGGGTGAATTCTGCAGGAGAGGTTACGTTTACACAAACATGCAACTGAAATAAAACTGAAATAAACGTGCATGAAAGAGTTATGGCCCTTTATGATCACTGTAATCTATCAACTGCAAATATTCTACTTTGTTCACTCACTGCAAGAAAACTGAGAATTATGATAAAACAAACACAGATGCTCTCGTCTGGGAATGTCTAGATGTGCTAGTTTCATATTTGGTGAGTATTAGATTTAATATGATCATTTGATACCGCCACCACCATGTTTCACGCCATCATGATGCAACCACCATGCTTCATGTCATATTGATACCACCGCCACCATGCTTCATATCATGTTGCTGCAACCATCATGCTCCCCCTGGTGGAACAACCAGGTACAACAGCTAAACTAAAATATGTTTTTTTTAAACTTATTTTGGAGTTTGTGGAACAACAACATACCTTGTCCTCTAAAACTACATTTCAGACACTACCGGACCTTTACAACAAAATTCGCAACAAACCTACACCAAATTACGGAACACAAACTGGGATGCAACAATGGTGGTGTCGATTCTGGCTTTTCTGAAGAAAAATTATTTCTGCCTGGAAGTCATTGAGCATGACAGAAGTCTTTGTGCTTTCTGTCAATACGAAGCCACCAGTAGCCTGCAAGAGGCTCCACCTGGTGGAACAGCTAGGCACTACAGCTGATCTACAATACGGTTTTTGGCTTCTTTTTTTTGGAGTTTGTGAAGCCACATTAAACCCTACCCTCTAAAACTACATTTCAGACATCACTGGAGCTTTACAACAAGATTCATGAGCACCTACGCAACATTATAGAACAGGTTGGACGCAAAAAAGCAAATCACCTACCAATCATATTCTCTGGATTGGTTTGAATAACTTTACTGCACTTGAAATATGTGTAATCTAGGAAATATAGTATCAGACTGGGACTGAAATGACTCCGATTGGATCAGGGAGTAAATAAAAAACTATATTGGGGCACCCCTACATTTGATACATTGAGTCAATTGCAGAGAGAAGAAGTGATGCTGCTGAAAATCCATGAGTTAGAGGGAGGCTGGGCTGGTGTGGGGTTGTGTGTGGGCGCTGTTTGTTTTGGGATTAATGATCATCCACATAAATTACAGACATCTGTTTGGAGGTGTCACTGTTTAAGTATGCGGCCTCATGCCTCTCCGGGACGTGTTTGTGGGAGAGTCGGGAGTCGGGGGAAGGCCATAATGACCTCATATCCCGCTGAAATATATGCAGGCCCAGCGCCACCACATAAACCTCCAAATAAACCTTATAAACTACGGCCCGTTACCTTGAAACACACACCGTAAACACCCTGCAAACGCACACACGGCATCTGTGGAAACACACCTGCAAATGCTGCAAGTGGAAATGGATTCCCGTGTGAGAACAGTTGCGGGATATTTATGAGGGATGGCGCTGAGTCGCCGTCCTTCCAGCCTTCAGTAAACAGCCGATAAAGGCGGCGGTGCAGGCAGCTTGATAGAAGTCGTCTTGGTCACAGCTGCTCTTTAAATTTAACTGGATGCTAATGGAAGAATCCTCGGCTCCGTCTACAAACTTTTCCTTCACTCTCACAGAGTTGTGTTCATTAAAAAGCAGTTTTAGTGAATTTTTTTTGCCCCATTCTGTAATATCAGTGTAATACTGATGCTGGAAATAGACGCTAATCTCTCAGTTTCGAGCCATAAAGTGCAGACCTGATGTGTGTTGGATCATCTTGGAACCAGAGAGAGTCTCATAAGAAAACAAGTTCTTTGGTCCATAATTCAACACTGAAATGACCACATTCTCTACAAAATCAAGACTATGATATTTTCCTAACTTAGCATGATGCTGCCACCACCGTGCTTCTCGTCACGATGCTGCCTCCACCGTGCTTCACATCAAGATGCTGCCTCCACCGTGCTTCTCGTCACGATGCTGCCTCCACCGTGCTTCTCGTCACGATGCTGCCTCCACCGTGCTTCTCGTCACGATGCTGCCACCACCGTGCTTCACGTCACGATGCTGCCACCACCGTGCTTCACGTCACGATGCTGCCTCCACCGTGCTTCACGTCACGATGCTGCCTCCACCGTGCTTCACGTCACGATGCTGCCTCCACCGTGCTTCACGTCACGATGCTGCCTCCACCGTGCTTCACGTCACGATGCTGCCTCCACCGTGCTTCACGTCACGATGCTGCCACCACCGTGCTTCACGTCACGATGCTGCCTCCACCGTGCTTCACGTCACGATGCTGCCTCCACCGTGCTTCACGTCACGATGCTGCCACCACCGTGCTTTTGATAAGTGATGAGTTTATAGCAACTAACGCTTCTTGATACTGGTAAAACTTGACTTTCTAATAATTTGTTTTTCTGGAATCCTAACTGTGGGATGAAAAATGCAGGTATTTTCAGCAGATGAATGCTTGAACAACTCCATTTGGAAAGAATTCATCATTTCAGGATGACTGTAGCCGAGCGCATCTGTTTCGATAATTAAAAATAATTGTAAAAAAGCTGCATGAAGGCAGCATGGAAGCTTTTTTCTTTCAGTGCCACACTGGCAAAGAGATCCTGAATAATGTTTTGCTTTGGATGGAGTACAGATCTGACTTTGTGTTGCTGATTTAAATGATCAAACTAATCAGTGGTGTTGCATCGTGTGGTGAAAACAACTCGTTTCTGATCAGCGGCATCCCTTCTGCAGCTGGGATATTTCCACCAAATCTTCCTTTTTAATCTTTTTCTCGTTTTGCTGTGCACATGTCCAGTCAGAGGTTTTCTTTTTGTATCAAGCAGCAAAAAGTCGTAGCATGAAGCGGGGTGATGTTAATAATGGACGAGCGGTTTAAAAAATATCAGAAAGAGATGAAAAATGTCTTGTTTTGTCCAAAGATACTCAATTTGCTGTCAGAGGAGGAAAAAAACTGAAGAATATTCGTATTTAAGAAGCTGAAATTAGAGAATTTAGACATTATTTCTCTAAAACGAAATACTCAAACTGATTTGTTTGGTTTAAAAATGTCAGAAAATGTTGAAAACAATGTCTTTCTCAAAGCCTAAGATGACAAAACAGCCTTTAATATTCAGTTTACAGTCACAGAGGAGGAAAGAAAATGAAAATATTAATGTTTAAGGAGCTGAAAATAGAGAATTCAGACAGTTTTTTTCCTTTAAACATTCTTCAAACTGAATAATTGAACATAGCTGGTTATTAATTTAACTGTTGTAGCTGCAGTTTGTGTCTCATTTAGCAACTTTTATTTAAATTATGTTGACATAAAGTAGAATCAGAGTAGAACTTTAATACCAAAGCAGGTTTTAGATCCCAGATGAACCAGTTTAGCTGCCGGTTATTTCACTTTCTACGTTGATTTTCATTTATTTACACTCAGATCTTCTCCTTGTCACAGATTTTACTAAATTTTTTTGGTCTTTGTTATTATGAACACATTTTAACTGCTTTTGAAAATATTTTTTGTCATTTTTGAGAAAAAATAAGACATTTTAAATAATTTTGGATATATATTTAATGATGTCGGACAAGATTTGCGTCATGTAGTTAAATTTGGGCATTTTTCAAGTCATTAAGGACACATTTTCATTTTTTCGGATACATTTCAAGCTATTCAAGATGTTTTCAGTCATTCTGGACGTATTTTCATTCATTTTGGACAAGTTTTAAGTCATTTTGGATATGTTTTCAGTCATTCTGGACATGCTTTTAACAATTTTGGACACGTTTTGAGTCACTTTTGACACTTTTTGAGTAATTTTGGCAAGATGTGAGTAATTTTGGATACATTTTTGTTTTTATGGACCATTTTAACTCATTTTGAATGAATTTTTAGTCATTTTTTTTACAGTTTTGAACAGTATGAGTTGAAGTGTCAAGTCATTCTGGGCATGTTTAATGATGTCGGGCAACATTTATGCTACCATGCTCTAATTTTGGGCATTTTTCAAGGGATTAAGGACACAGTTTCAGCATTCTGGAAACATTTTAATCTATTTTGGAAACGTTTTGAGTCATTTTGGACAAGCTTCAGGTTATTTTGGACAAGCTTCAGGTTATTTTGGACAAGCTTCAGGTTCTACAATTCTAGAGAGATAAATACTTTATTAATCCCGAAGGAAATTATACAATAGTCCGTTGCTCACATTCATAAACACAGAAATAGAAATAAAGTTAAAAAGTACAATTAAAAAGACAAATAGCAACAGCCATAATAAATAAATCCAACATTAAAAAGTCAAGTGCAACTCCATAAGGTGCTTTAAAATTAAGGCACTAAAAAACTACAATTTCATTTAGCAGATGCTTTTGTCCAAAGCGACGTACAACACAAGCAAGAATTCAGACATAAGGAAAAACCTGTAGTAAGTGCAAAAAGTGCAATTGGTCAAAGGTGTTACCATCAAGTTGCAGAAGAATTGCAAAACACCCCCCCCCCCCACACACACACACACCCTTTTTTTAATTTTTTTTTTTTTTAACTTTGTCAGCGCTAAATAAATGCTGGGTTTTGGACCACCTGACTTATTCTACCCCTAAGGTGGAGTCAGATTAAGTGCCTAGGTGTTCTCTGAACAACTGAGTCTTCAATTGTCTCTTAAAAGTAGAAAGGGACTCAGCAGAACGCACAGAGTTTGGTAGATTGTTCCACCATTTGGGTAACAACAGAGGAAAAGAGTCTGGCTAGAGAAATGGAGCCGTGCTGGGCTGGAAGCACCAGGCGTCTCTCACATGCAGAGCGAAGTGGGCGTGAAGGGGAGTAGACCTGGATCAGGGAATCCAGGTAGGCTGGGGCCGTTCTTGTAAATGTTTTGTAAGCCAGGAGGAGAGTTTTGAATTTGATTCTGGCTGCAACTGGAAGCCAGTGAAGGGAGATGAACAGGGGAGTGACATGAGCTCTTTTGGGCTGGTTGAAGACCAGACGTGCTGCTGCATTCTGGATCATCTGCAGAGGTTTGACTGTACATGCAGGGAGACCTGCCAGAAGAGAGTTGCAGCAGTCAATGCATGACATCACAAGAGCCTGAACCAGAAGTTGTGTGGCCTGTTGGGTCAGGAAGGATCTGATCTTCCTGATGTTGTAGAGGGCATAACGACAAGATCGAGAAACTGAGGCCACGTGAACCCTCAAGGTCAGCTGGTCATCAATCATGACACCCAGGTTTCTGGCTGAGTTTGTGGGCACAAGTAGGCTCGAGTGAAGTTGGACACTGATCTGAGGCTGAACAGATGGACAAGCTGGAAAGACCATGAGTTCAGTCTTAGACAGATTCAGCTGAAGGTGCCGTTCCTTCATCCATGTGGAGATATCAGCCAGACATGCTGATATCCAAGCTGAAACTGTTGTGTCGTCAGGTGGAAAAGAGAGGAAAAGCTGAGTGTGGTCAGCATAACAGTGGTAGGAGAAGCCATGGGAGCGGATCACTGCACCAAGTGAGGTGGTGTACAGAGAGAAGAGTAAGGGACCAAGCACTGACCCCTGAGGGACCCCTGTTGATAGGTTGTGTGACCTTGACACCTCCCCTCGCCATGACACTCTGAAGGATCAGCCTGTGAGGTAGGACTTGAACCACAACAGGACAGAACCTGAGATGCCGAGCTCAGAGAGTGTGGAGAGGAGGATTTGATGGTTCACGGTGTCAAAGGCAGCAGACAGGTCCAGCAGCAGTAGTACAGAGGACTGACCAGCAGCTCTCGCCAGCCGCAGAGATTCTGTGACTGATAGGAGTGCAGTCTCAGTGGAGTGGTCGCACCTGAAGCCTGACTGAAAAGGGTCAAGTTGGTTGTTGTTCCGCAGATGTTCAGAGACCTGGTTAAATACTGAGCGCTCCAGTATTTTTGACAGGAATGGTAGAAGTGAGACTGGTCTGCAGTTTTCAACCTGGGCTGGGTTGAGATGAGGCTTTTTGAGCAGTGGGGTGACGCGGGCTTGTTTAAAAGTAGCAGGAAAAATGCCAGTTTCCAGGGAGGAGTTGACAATGTGCGTGAATGCAGGTTTGATTGTGGGCAAGATGGTCTGAAGGATGCTCGTGGGTATTGGATCAAGAGGACAAGTTGTAGGTTTTGAGCTCAGAAGAAGTCTGGAGACCTCATCCTCACTCAGAGGAGCAAAAGAGCAGAGTGAAGGAGCAGTAGTGGGTTTGAGCTGACTGGCCTGGTCAGGCTCTGAGAACTGGTTGCTGATTGCAGCCACCTTTTCAGTGAAAAAGGAGGCAAACATGTCTGGAGTCAGCTTAGTGGACAGCTGAGCAGCTGGAGGAGAAAGCAAGGAGTTGAACGCCATAAACAGTTTTCTGGAATCAGAAGCCGCAGAGATCTTGTTCTGATAAAAAGCTTTCTTTGCGGACTGCAAGCAGGAGGTAAAGGAAGCAAGTTTCTGTTTGTATGAGGACAAATCAGCAGGTTTTTGGGATTTACGCCACTTTCTTTCTGCTGCCCTGAGTCCAGCTCTTTGTTCTCTCAGAACTTCAGAGAGCCATGGACTTGGTTGTTTATTCTTGGCCGGTTTGGACACCAGGGGGCAGAGTTTGTCCAAAGAGGGTGCCAGAGAGGAACAGAGTGTTTCAGTAGCCTCATTAACAGGAAGGGAGGAGAAGTGTGAGTGGTCAGGCATGACAGAGCTCACCTCCTCAGACAGCTGAGCTGCTGTGAGGGACTTCAGGTTTCTGTGGAAGGTTGTTTTGGACAAGCTTCAGGTTATTTTGGACATGTTTTGAGTCATTTTGGAAACTTTTTGAGTCATTTTGGAAACTTTTTGAGTCATTTTGGAAACATTTTGACTCGTTTTGGAAACATTTTGAGTCATTTTAAAAAGTCATATTGTCTCATTTTTGAATTCTTATAGATGTAGTTCGGTGTCTTTTCCAGACTTAGCAGGTTTTACATCCCAGATGAACCAGTTTAGCTCCAAACTGATTCCAGTTATTTCAGCTTCTATGTTGACTTTCATCTATTTGCACTCACATCTTCTTCTTGTTACTAATTTTATTGCTTTTTCTTTGCATTTGTGGCTTTAACTGCAAGCAAATATGAAGCCATTTCTGCCTCTGGAGCAGTTAAGGAGCTGATAAATATTCAGGTAAAAACAGTTTGTCTTTTCTGCTTCCCTCTGACGTTCTACTCCTCATCAGTCCATACCTTTTCCTTGGTATTGTCCTTTTCCCTTCAGAAGCCCTTTCTTTCGCTCTCATGCAGCCCGTCATTAGATGTAATTTGTCTTGCGGTGGGTCTGATGTGCAGGAGGCCGCTGTATAAACCACTTACATCCACCAGAAGGGCTTTCTCTCTGGCCTTTGCTGGAAAATAACAGTGAATGCAGGGAGCTGCACTTATTTAAGCGACTTAACCTGCAGCGAGAAATGAATCCAGCCGATAATGGAAGCAGACGTGAGGCTACAGCGGCTGTAACAAACCAGAAATACACAGATTCACTTTGTTTTCTCTGGATCTGTCTTGAAATGTAGAAGCTACACTGGTTTATAAACCGATTTCCCAAACAAAATATGCTTTAAACACAAGACTCTCGAAGAAAACCTTCAAAGTTTGTTGCAAATTAAATTAAAAAACAATCAAAAGCGTTGCCCAAAATGACTAAAACCTTCTCAAAAGATATAGATGGATCCATATTTCTACTAAAATACAGTCTTTGGTCGACATTTCACCAATTTTTAAGGCTCTAAAATCAGTAGAATCTGATGTGTAGAAAGTTTGACCAGACAAGGTTCCAATTTTTGGATATTTTGACTTAAAATTTGTCCAAAATGACTCAAAAATACCCAGAATTTAATTTAAATCTGTCACAATTAGGGGAAAAAAGTCCAAAAAAGGACTCAGAAATAGTCCCAAGTGACATAAAGCCAGTCTAAAATGACTGAATAGTCACAAATCAATCAAAAGTTGTCTTGAAACCAGTAAAAAAAAAGAAATTTGTACTACAAGAGGACAAATTGTCCACAATGACTTGAAATTAGTTTGAAAACAGTAAAAATTATTGCAAGTGAATCCTAATTTGTTGAAAATGACTTGAAACCTCTTCAAAATTTGTACAATATTGTCTGAAATTACAACAATAAATAACTATTTCAACTTAAAAATGCAAACAAACAAAAAGTGTAGAAAGTCCAATCAAAGGTGGTACTGTGTCTCCAGAAACTTACTGTGTATAAATATATGGATGGATCCATATCCAGATACAGACTTTAGTCGACATTTCAACAACTTTTGAGGCTCTAACATCAGTAGAATTGGATTTTGTGGTAAATACAGCAAGATCAGGTTCCATTCTGCTGATATTTTAACAAGCCAAACGGGTGATGAGGACTAATTTGTAGGAAAACTGGTGTGATTCAAGGATAAAAGCACAAAACTGGAAGCACAGAACGATAACTCAGAAACAAAAACCCTCCCTGTGTGTTGACCATCTTCCCTCGGGCTGAAGTGGGTGAACTTTTGTAGGAGGCGGTGGCATTTTTCCTCTCTCCATCTCTATCTCTGTCCTCCTCCCCACACCCTCATGTTTTCTGCACTCTTTGTCTCATCTCGTCTGACTTGGAGCGATCGCTTGGCACTGGACCTTTGAAACACCGATCATGGAAATGATTAGCTGGTCTCTCAACGCCATTGACAACATTGTCGCCAAAAAGAGCGCAGGCGTAGGGGAGCCCACCTGCCCGGATGGGAGTTTCGCCTCTGGTTACGTGATCGACGCCTATGGGTGGAAGGGGGTCATGTGCCTGGCACCCCTATCCGTGGAGGATGTGGAAGATGTTTATATATTCGGATTTATGATGGCAGGTCTGCTGATAATTGGCTTGATTGCGGGCCTGAGCTTCTGGAAGATTAGGATGACCGCAGATAGAAACGACGTCCAAACTCTGCTGATCCATGCAAACGATCGGATCAAGGCTGCTGGTGACCGGAATGACGAACTCAAATACACACGTGGACAAAATTGTTGGTACCCCTCAGTTAAAGAAGGAAAAACCCACAATTCTCACTGAAATCACTTGAAACTCACAAAAGTAACAATAAATAAAAATTTATTGAAAATTAAATAATCAAAAACAGCCATCACTTTTGAATTGTTGATTAACATAATTATTTAAAAAAACAAACTAATGAAACAGGCCTGGACAAAAATGACGGTACCTCTATAAAAGATTGAAAACTATTTGACCAGAGTGACATGATTAACTCAGGTGTGTCATTTAATTGACATCACAGGTGTTTCCAAACTCATAATCAGTCAGTCTGCCTATTTAAAGGGAGACAAGTAGTCACCCTGCTGTTTGGTGAAAAGGTGTGTACCACACTGAACATGGACAACAGAAAGCGAAGGAGAGAATTGTCCCAGGACATCCAAAAAAAATTATAGACAAACATCTTAAAGGTAAAGGCTATAAGACCATCTCTAAACAGCTTGAAGTTCCTGTGACAACAGTGGCTCATATTATTCAGAAGTTCAAGACCCACGGGACAGTAGCCAACCTCCCTGGACGTGGCCGCAAGAGGAAAATTGATGACAAATTGAAGAGACGGATCGTTGGAATTGTGTCCAAAGAGCCCAGAGCAACCTCCAAAGAAATTAAAGGTGAACTCCAAGGCCAAGGTACATCAGTGTCAGATCGCACCATTCGTCGTTGTTTGAGCCAAAGTGGACTTCATGGGAGACGACCAAGGAGGACACCACTGCTGAAAAAAACTCATAAAAAAGCCAGACTGGAATTTGCAAAAATGCATGTTGACAAGCCACAAAGCTTCTGGGAGAATGTCCTTTGGACAGATGAGACCAAACTGGAGCTTTTGGTAAGGCACATCAACTCTATGCTCATAGACTCAAAAACCAAGCATACGAAGAAAAGAACACTGTCCCTACGGTGAAACATGGAGGAGGCTCAGTAATGTTTGGGGCTGCTTTGCTGCATCTGGCACAGGGTGTCTTGAAAGTGTGCAAGGTACGATGAAATCTGAAGACTATCAAGGCATTCTGGAGAGAAATGTGCTGCCTAGTGTCAGAAAGCTTGGTCTCAGTCGCAGGTCATGGGTCTTCCAACAGGACAACGATCCAAAACACACAGTCAGAAACACCCAAGAATGGCTGAGAGAAAAGCGTTGGACTATTCTAAAGTGGCCTTCTATGAGCCCAGATCTGAATCCCATTGAACATATGTGGAAGGAGCTGAAACATGCCATTTGGAGAAGACACCCATCAAACCTGAGACAACTGGAGCTGTTTGCTCATGAGGAGTGGGCCAAAATACCTGTTGACAGCTGCAGAACGCTCATTGACAAATACAGAAATCGTTTAATTGCAGTGATTGCCTCAAAAGGTTGTGCAACAAAATATTAAGTTATGGGTACCATCATTTTTGTCCAGCCCTATTTCATTAGTTTGTTTTTTTAAATAATTATGTTAATCAACAATTCAAAAGTGATGGCTGATTTTGATTATTTAATTTTCAATAAATTTTTATTTATTGTTACTTTTGTGAGTTTCAAGTGATTTCAGTGAGAATTGTGGGTTTTTCCTTCTTTAACTGAGGGGTACCACAATTTTGTCCACGTGTGTATAAGATGGACAATTTGCTTGGTGTGACTGTTGATTTGAGTCACAAAGTGGATGCCATCAAGGGGAGGATCGCCACAGCTGAGGTATAAAAAGTTGACAGCAGCCAGGGGGAAGGTGAAATTGCTCCTCTCCCCCGCCTAAACAAGGATACTGATAACATTCTGGTGCCCCTGGAACAATAACAAACTCCTCTGGAAGTTTTCATGGCCAAGAGATAGCTCTCCTAAAGCCCCCCCCCACTTTCCCAAGGACACCTGTTGACTTCTGGACTGGTCCATCCGAGGACGTCTCCATGGGAGATTGGCACACGTATACACACACACTTGGACTCATGAACTGAGGCTGAGCTCACATTCACACACACATGCCCATTCCCCCCTCCAAGCCGCCTCCACAAGCTTCCCACTCGCGATGCACATGGTGCTGCAGCTGTATAGGAGACTGTGTACCGTGCTGAGCTACCTGTCCCATTACCCCCCATCCTTATGCCAACTGACCCTGTCTCATGTCATGCTTTGCTCGTTGCGGGTTTGTTTTTTTTCAGGTTCCTTCTCAAATTGAATTTCCCAACACTGGAGGTTTTATTTGGTATAACGAACCTTTTTTTTTCATTTTACCCCATGCTATCCCTACCACGATCCCTAATGTCTTTGTTTTTTTTCCTTTTCCTAAGACAGGCAGCCTAAGTTGCTTTTGGCAAGGCAGCTCAAACTAATTTCTTTGTATATGAAAGTGTGCAATGACAATAAAGATCTTCTCATTCTCAGTAAATGTTTGATCTGCTTTCGTCTCTTGGGGCCGCTGGAGCGATGAGCTCTGAGGTGTAAATTTACAGAAAAAGCCGATTGCAGCGTCCTGCTGTGGGTTTGTTTGCAGTGCGGAGGCTGGCTCAGCAGGTTGCAGGAGCAGCTCGGCTTGCATCACCTTGTTTCCTGAGTTGCATCATATAATCGTTTGGGTTCGGTAAACAAGGAGCGGAGCTGTTCATTTCTGGCTGCTGCTGTATTCTGACAGCTCTGGAACGCCGGTCAGGATGCCAAAGACCACCAAGGTGTTAGAGATTTACACTTTAAGCAACCAAGATCCGGCGATTCTTACAGTTCTTACAGTTTTCAGGCTGATAAATGTTTTCATTTTGGAGATTTTTTTAAGATAACGTATCTCCTAGAATTTTAAATTGTCTCACTGTCCTCTTGTTATTAATGGAAGACTTAAGTGTTGGTCCAAAGACTATCTGAGGCAGGTTTATCATATAAAATCTTTTATTTATACATGGATCCATGTATTAATAAAGAAGTTTCATATTTAAAACCAGAGAGCCTCAGAAACTCTTCAGACTGCCATCCAACATCCATTAAAGGCATTAGAGGAGATTTAATTTCCTACGACTTTGAACATAGCATGCGCACATACAACCTCTCCCTCACCCCCCTCTAATCTCCCCCCTCTTAACATTTACGAAGAAACATCCCCCTCCAGAAACTATCGTAGGACTCGTGAAGTTGCCTATAGCCGCAGTATAATCAATAATCAATAATACATTTTACCTGTCCAGAAGGAATTTAGCAACCAAGGCATCTGTCTTTAGGTCCATTTGTTGCTTGAGCTGACGCCATCGCCCAAATGACTCGCCAATAATCACTTTTGTTTTTGCATTCTCGCGATCCAGTCGTCTTTTATTTTCTCTGACCTCAAAAAATGCCTTTCTTTTACGGCTGGGTCCCCCTGGATCTTTATCTGCCATTATGTAAAAAAAGATGAGCAAAACAAGTCTCCAGCTAACTACGAAGCTATACCAAAGCAACACATACAGAAAACACGTAAGTCCAAGGCGTACGTAATCTACGTAACTCGGCCTGAGCCGGAAGATTTTTGATTGACAGGAAAGGGAGCAAACCAAACGCCTCGGTCCGAGCGCAATGATTGGCTGATGTTTTTCAGGTCCTGCCATGTCCACAGTTATTTATTTTTTATTATTTTAGAGACCATACATACAAGTCCACTAAAGGTCAGTATATTCATTTTATGTGAATCAGACAAATTAAACAAAAAAAACATCCTCCATAATGCCTTTAATAACAAGTGGGGCCAACGAGCACCAACGGTGTGAAGACCCCATTAAAAGTCATGGGATTGTTGCTATGCTTTCTTAGTGGGATGAAAGAAACACGTTTTTGAGGCCCTAAAAATACTTGTACTCTTGTGCCACATTTGAGCCATTTTGGGACGTTTCTGAGTTGTTTCGGGCTCGTTTTGGAGATTTAATTTTACCTTTTTAGTGAGGATACAATTTAAATAGCTTTCCAAATTATTGAATGTTCCAGCAAAGGACTTTTTTTTTTTTGATCGTCCAATAGAACTGCAAATCTTCTAAAAATGTCATGAAATATGATACTAAATTGTCCACAGTGACTTGAACTCTATTAAACATGTCTCAGATTTTACCGAAATGTCTTGAAACGTGTCCAAAATGACTGAATCTGTCCAATATGAGACGAAGTTTGTTTAAAATGACTCAAAATGATCAAAAATGACACAAATTAATAATTTTTGGTCCTTGACAATGGATGTTTTTTTGGCTTTAGTGGTATGGTGCCTCCATAAACTTTCTGTAAATGTTGATATATGGATGAATCCATATTTCCAAATAAAAATACAGTCTTTGCTCGACATTTCACCAACTTTTGAGGCTCTAACATCAGTAGAATCTGATGTGTGGAAGGTTTCACCAGACAAGGTTCCAATTTTTGGATATTTTGACTTGAAACTTGTCCCAAATGACTCAAAATTTGTCCAAAAGAAGATAAAGATTGTCCAAAAATAACTAGAAACCTTTCAAAAATGTCAAGATTTGTCCAAAATAACTCAACATTGTAGCAAAATGGAATGAAGATTGGTTCCAGTTTTGTGCATTGATGATTTAAAATAGTCAAAAATGGTTTGAAATGTATCCAAAATGACACTAAACCTGTCTAAAATGACTAAAATTGGTCTCAAAATGGAAAAAATATGTAATTATTAGTCATTCAAAATGGAAAAAAGTGGCCATTTTTTAAAATAAAGCTGGTATTATGTCCACATAAAGTTCCTGTAAGTTTATATATACGTAAGGATGAATCCATATTCCTACTAAAATACATACAGACTTTGGTCCACTGTTCACCAACTTTAGAGGCTCTAACATCAGTAGAATCTGATGTCTTCAAGTTTGTCTGACAGACTTTAAATATTTGTACTAAATGCTGATGTGGACTTATTGGTAGGAAATTGAATAAGACATTATTATATGTGTAGAGTTACAAGCTGTTTCTGTGTTGAAATTTAATGACATATGAGGCGGATTTTGCTTGAATGAATGTTCCCAAATAAACTGCAACATATTTTCTGAATTCTGTCAGACTTTACAGACCTGAAAGTAAATTAATATGCGTCATTATCCTCCCAAAACACTCAGCGGTCTCCCACACAAAACGTCTTTCTGAAGCGCCTTTGATAGCGTTGGACCTGGAGCTAAGCTAAGCGGAGGCTAACGAGCGTGGACTCGGCCGTGACTCCGTCAGAAGAAGGAATCTGATGGAGTCGGTGGAGTTCGGCTGGTATCAGCATCAGCAGGGCTTCCAGCTCCGTCGCTTCCAGGCTCGGCTTCATGCTGCCCAAACCAATCTCACGCCAAATGAGAGGAAGCCTCTTTTATGAGAAAACTCTTATCAAACCGTCCTCCTCTGCAAAAACACAGCCAAGTCTGAACAACACGATCCAACACCAGTGCCATGAGAGAGCACAGAGCAGGAAATCACTCCAGAAAGATCTCTCCAAAATCACACAACTCCTCTAATTAAATCTGAGTTCTCCTCATTCTGTTTGCTCCAGACTATCAGATCTGTCGCTGAATGAAACGTGCAGAAAAAGAAGATTACTGAGACTCAAGAAGAAAAAGAAAAGAGCTGAAGTTTAAATTGTTGCTTCCAGCTGTTTGTGGGAAACTTTCATCAAAGTTTATTAAAAACCTGCAGCATCAATAGAAGACAGAGAGCTACGTCCATCTAGCAGAAACCTGGTTTACCGTTTATAAACTCTGCTTCTAAAAGACGTCACCAGAACAAATTTTCAGTTTCATGTCTTTAAAACATTTCTGTGGAACTTCAACTGGACAGAAAATAATCTTTTCCAAGTCTCAGTTCTCTTTAGATTGGGTCGCCCTCCAGCATTTCTCTAGACTTTGCTGCATTCATTTACCCTCTACCTTTACAAGACCTGCTGCTGAGGAACACCATGATGCTGCCACCACCATGCTTATGTCTCCTCAGACCAAAGAACCTTCTTCCAGGTGTCTTCAGAGTCTCCACATGTCTCCTGGTGAACTCTAGTCCAGATTTAATTGGAGCTTTTTCCATCAGAGTCTTTCTCTTTGTCTCCATGAAGCTTTGACTGGTGAAGAACAGACAACAGTTGTTGGATGAACAGTCTCTAACATCTCAGCTGCTGAAGCTGGAACTCCTTCAGAGTCATAGAGTCTTGGTGGCCTCCCTCTCTCGTCTCTTTCTTGCTTCGTCTCTCAGTTTTTCAGGCAGGTTTACACATATTTCCATTTTTCTTCTATTAATGATGGTTTAACTGGACTCAGGAGATATTCAGTGACTGTTTTTCTATGATCCATCCTCTGACAGTGACCTTTGTATGGAGTGTTCTTTTGACCTCATGCTGTTGAGCAGATGAAACAGCTGCTTTGTCTCTTTTAAGCCGAAGCCGCCTCAGATCTGAGCTGCTTTTCCAACACATTCCAGACGTACTTGATGGTATTGGGAACATCTGTACAACTTAGACGCCAAAGCAACACCTTGAACCTTTTGTCTTGTTTGTCAAACCACTTCTAAAGATCTGCAGCAGATTATAGCACTCCATGAAGCTTTGACTGCTGAAGAACAGACAACAGTTGTTGGATGAACAGTCTCTAACATCTCAGCTGCTGAAGCTGGAACTCCTTCAGAGGAGTCATAGTAGTCTTGGTGGCCTCCCTCTCTAGTCTCTTTCTTCTCGGTCTCTCAGGTCTTGAGGACGTCCTGCTCTAGTCAGATTTATTCATGTTCCATCTTCCTTCCATTTCTTAATGATGGATTTAACTGGACTCCAGGAGATCTTCAGGAACTTTAAATGTTCTTGTATTGTCCTGACTGATGCTTTTCAACAACCTTTTCTCAGAGTTTCTTGGTTCTTTGGTCTTCATGGTGTAGTTCTATGCAGGAGTTCTGATCCACCAGAGACTGGACCTTCAGATCCAGGAGTCTTTATACTAACATCACTGAAACACATTCACTGACCTCAGATGATCCATTTACCAACTGTGGAACTTCTAGATAAGTTTTTTGTAGCGTTACAGAGCTACAGCTGAGGACACCAAGACTACGTGGACAGCCTGAGTAACACTGATGCTCGTGTTGCTGCTGGAGAACAAATAAAATCTGTTGTTTATCAATAAAAACTTCATAAACACAAAAACATGCACATTAATTGAGGGAAGCCGCTAAGCAGCAGCAGCAGCATCACACAGACTGAAAACAGCTTTATTCATGCCAGTCCAGCAGAAACTCTGTGAAACCTACTTTCACACAGAAAATGAAAACAGAGTCGGTTTAATTATTACTAATCTTTGATGTGAGCTCTGGAGAGCGTCCCCACTGGGGTCACTTTCGGTTCGCTTTGATGCTAAATGAATTATAAGGATCTCAGAAATTCACAGCAAGCAAAAATATGTTTAATCATCCAGACGGACAGACGTACGCGAGTTATTCACACATGTTCAAACACTGAACGCAAAACAACTGCAAAAAGAAGGAAAACAAGCAAAATATGATGCAAAATGAGTACAAAAAGAAGCAAAATAACCAAAATAGGATGAAAAATGACCACAAAAAGAAGTGAAACAACCAAAATGACAGAAAATTACCCCAAAAAGAAGTAAAACAATCAAATATGACACAAAATGACAACAAAAAGAAATCAATCAAATATGATGCAAAATGACGACCAAAAGAAGTAAAACAACCAAAATATGATGCATGACGACAACAAAAAGAAGTGAAATAACCAAAATAGGATGAAAAATGACTACAAAAAGAAGCAAAACAAGCAAAATATGATGGAAAACAACCACAAAAACAAGGAAAACAAGCAAAATATGATGCATGATCACAAGAAAAGGAAGGAAAATAATCAAAACATGACGCAAAATGACTAAAAAAGAGAAATCAAACGACTAAAATATGATCCAAAATGATCAAAAAAAGAAGTAAAACAATCAACTATGATGCAAAAATTACTACAAAAATGAAGTAAAACAACCAAAATATGACAGAAAATGACCATAAAAAGAAGCACAAGAACCAAAATATGATATAAAACGACCACAAAACGCAGTAACAGTTCTGTTCTTCAGTTTAAAAGCTTTTTTTTTAAAACTTTGTTTCTTCCTAACTCTCATATCAGCCTCACTAAAGGTTGGAAAACATGGAAACTTATTCTAAAGCATTTATTTATGTTTCCTTTGGTTGTGAAGTGCGATGCTAACTCTACATTTTTCCTGAATAAACAGCCTCTTTACGCCTCATAGGTATAAATTATAACCTCTTTTTCTCTGCACGCTGCAGCACCACTGGATAATTGGATGGTCTGAGCTTTCATGCACACAAACCTCTGAGAAGCGACGGATCTTTTGCCGTGTTCGAGTCGGTGAACTGCTCCTGAAAAGGGCGAGGACTTTCAAGAGAGCACAACACTCAGAGGGTAAATGCTAAATTGATTCAACACGGCTCTTATTCCACAGCAGCCTCTGATGCCTCGGTGTGTTTCTGTAATTTAATTAGATGGTTTCATGACACGGGACCACAAAACGACGTAAAACGACAATATGACGACAAAAGGTGAGAATACGACCAAAAAAAGACATGAAATGACAACAAAGGCGTGTAAAATGAACAAATGATAGACAAAATTACCCAAATATGACACAAAACAGCCAAAAAAATAAACACGTATGACTAAAACACAATGAAAAATGACAATAAATATTGTCAACATGAAAAGACAAAGAGATAAAATGTCAGCAAAGACATTCAAAATGAAGAAATGAGACACAAAATGACCAGAACATGACAAAAAAGTGACACAAAATTATGCTTGGACATATTTTTCAGTCATTTTGGACACATTGGAGTCATTTTGGACACATTTTTTGCATAGCTGAAGACAGGTTTAGGGTCATTTTGGACAAGTTTTGTGTCATTTGAGCCACTTTGGACATGTTTTGTGTCATTTTGGACATATTTTGGGTTGTTTTGGACATGTTTTACATAATTTTGGACAAGTTATGAATCATTTTAGACAGGTTTTGAGTCATGTTGGGCAAGGCTAGGGTCATTTTGGACTCACTTTGGACATATTTTGCGTTATCTGTCACTTGTTTTGAGTCAATTTGGACAAAGTATGAGTCATTTTGGACATATTTTGTGTTCTTTGGGACAAGTTTTGAGTCATTTTGGATCCATTTAGAGTCTTCTTGGACACATTTTGCACCATTTTGTATGCATTTTGTGTCCAAAAAGACAAGTTCTGAAAAACTCCAACCAAGTTTTGAGTCATTGTGAGTAAAATGTGTTGAGGAAAGTTAGAGTTGGATTATTGGAAGACTTTGGGTGGTAACTAAGACAAACACGGACAGATTTGATCCAATGATCTGAGGTTTAAGGCCAAGTTTGAGGTAAAAGCAGCATTTAAAGTGTGAAAATAAATACCTGGAGTCTTGAAGATCGGCTGATGACTTCCTGTTTGCTTTTCTGCTGATTTCAAATCTCGACTTCCATCCCAGACCGTCTCAGGAGGAAGACGTTGGAGGTCAGGTGGCCTCAAACAGCCCTAAAAACAAAGAAAACCCTCATTTGAGTCAGCATCTCCACATTTCTCTGGATCTTTTCTTTCTCTAAAAGCAGCTTAGAGATGCTTCGTCTCGGCGGCGAGGACGAGGGATTACGTATTGATCCCATATCAGGTAAAATCACAGACAGACTCATCAGAAAACATGGACGAATCGATCTCTAATAAATCATACATCAAACGCCGTGGTGGTGGTTTGAGAGTACAAGGATTTCTGTTTTTTTTGTTGGCGGAGGATAGAAGTGGTACAAATGAAAGGAGAGCAGAAAGAGAAAAAGAGATTTACCAGAGAGCCGAGCAGAAAGATGAGGAGGGAAAAGACGGAAACATGGAGGTGAATGCAGATAGTTTCCCTCCTCGTCTGCTTTGGAAAGATGTGTGGGCAAATTCTGGAAAAGAATATTCAATTACCTAAAGCAACTTTTTCATTTTGGACAAGTTTTGAGTCATTTTGGACATATTTTGAGTCATTTTGGACATTTGTTGAGTCATTTTGGACATATTTTGAGTCATTTTGGACATATTTTGAGTCATTTTGGACATATTTTGAAGATGTTTTGAGTCATTTTGGACACATTTTGAGTCATTTTGGACAAATTTTGAGTCATTTTGGACAAATTTTGGACAAATTTTGAGTCATTTTGGACAAATTTTGAGTCATTTTGGACAAATTTTGAAGATGTTTTGAGTCATTTTGGAAACATTTTGAGTCATTTTGGACATATTTTGAAGATGTTTTGAGTCATTTTGGACATATTTTGAGTCATTTCGGAAACATTTTGAGTAATTTTGGACATATTTTGAGTCATTTTGGACAAATTTTGAAGATGTTTTGAGTCATTCTGGAAACATTTTGAGTCATTTTGGACATATTTTGAAGATGTTTTGAGTCATTTTGGACATATTTTGAGTCATTTTGGAAACATTTTGAGTCATTTTGGAAACATTTTGAGTCATTTTGGAAACATTTTGAGTTATTTTGGACATATTTTGAGTCATTTCGGAAACATTTTGAGTCATTTTGGACATATTTTGAGTCATTTTGGAAACATTTTGAGTCATTTTGGAAACATTTTGAGTTATTTTGGACATATTTTGAGTCATTTCGGAAACATTTTGAGTCATTTTGGACATATTTTGAGTCATTTTGGAAACATTTTGAGTCATTTTGGAAACATTTTGAGTTATTTTGGACATATTTTGAGTCATTTCGGAAACATTTTGAGTCATTTTGGACATATTTTGAGTCATTTTGGACAAATTTTGAAGATGTTTTGAGTCATTTTGGAAACATTTTGAGTCATTTTGGAAACATTTTGAGTCATTTTTGAAACATTTTGAGTCATTTTGGACATATTTTGAGTCATTTTGGACATATTTTGAAGATGTTTTGAGTCATTTTGGACATGTTGAGGTTTTTGGATATGGTTTGAGTCATTTTAGACACATTTTGAGTTGTTTGACATATTTTGAAGAAGTTTCGAGTCATTTTAGACACATTTTGAGTCACTGTGGATAAGTAAACCATCATTTCAGATACATTTGGAGTTATTTTGTACACATTTTCAGTCATTTTGGACAACGTTTGAGCCATTTGGGACACATTTTGGTCACATTCTGAGTCATTTGGGAACGTTTTCAGTCATTTTGGACAAATTTTGCATCATTTTGGAGAATTTGGACAGGTTTTAAGTTATTTTGGACACATTTTAACTCATTGTGGACAAGTTTTCCACCATTTTGGACAGGTTTTGAGTAATTCTGGACACTTTTCTAGTAATTTGTACAGGTTTTGAGTCATTAAGGACAAATTTCTTTTTATTTTGTAAAATGCTGAAATCGTTTCGGACATATTTTGCATAATTTTGGATCAGTTTTCAGTAATTTAGGACAGGTTTTTTATTCTATTTTGTATGAGTTTCTTTTTATTTTGGTAAATTTTCCAATAATTCTGACAAGAACAGTCATTTCAGGCAAGTTTTGAGTCATTTTTCACGTTTTTTTAATCTTTTGTACTGGCTTTGATTTGTTGGGAGGACGGAAGAGTGTGATTAAAGAAAAAATGGTGGCTCTTTAGAAGGGAGCTGTGCAGAAAGGTGTGATGGCTTCAGATAAACAGAAAAGACAGAAACACGGAAGCGAATTCAGATTCCAGTCAGCTTCCCTCCTTGTCTCCTTGTATTGCCTTTAACAAGGCGGCGGACGGACAAATAAGACGGAGCGCCGCGGCACAGAAAATTACAGCAAACGGCAGCAAATCTAATATTCATTTCACACCTTCGCTCTAATTTCAGGCACATTACAATCAATAGGCAGGTCCGCCGCTGCCAAGTCCTTCTCCGCCTCGCACTTCCTGCTGCAGGCAAATAGAATAATATGCAAATAACACGGAAAAAAAACAAGATAACAAGAGTGCAATTATAAAAACCTGGAACACTACGGAGATAGGTTTGTCTGCGGCTCAGAATGTGATGTCAGGAAGAACGTGGAGGAAGAAAAGACTCGTGGAAACACAATTCTGCTTTGTTTAGTCGAGTCTTGTGCTGGATAGACATTCTGGACGAGTTACGAGTCGTTCTAGACAGGGTTTGGGTCACTGTGGACACATTACAAGCTATTTTGGACAATTTATGAGACATTCTGGACAAGGTTTGTGACATTTTGGACATCTTTTGTATCATTTTGGACAAATTTTGTGTTATTTTAAGTCGAGAGTCCTCTTGGACAAGTTTTGAGCCATGTGGACAAATTTTAGGTCATTTTAGACAAATTTTGATTAATTTTGGAGAAATTACAAGTCATGTTAGACACATTTTGAAGTAGTTTTGAGTCACTTTGGACAAGTCTTGCATCATTTTGGACACATTTTGAGTGATTTTGGACACGTTTTGAGTCATTGTGGACAAGTTATGAATCATGTTGGACATTTCTCAAGTCATTTTGGACAAGTTTTGTGTCCTTTTGGACAATTTTGGAGTTATTTTAGGGAAGTTAAAAGTCATTTTGGACAAGTTTTGGGTCACTGAACAATTTACAAGTCATTTTGTAAAAAGCTTTTGACATTTTGGACATTTTATAAGTTATTTTGAGCAAGTTTTGTGTTATTTTAAGTTGAGAATCCTTTTGGACAAGTTGTGACTCATTTTGGAGAAATTACAAGTCATGTTGGACACTTTTTTGAGTCATTTTGGACAAGCTTTACATAATTTTGGACACATTTTATGTCATTCTGGAGAAGAATAATTTGGGACAAATTTTGCATCATTTGTTTTGAGTCATTCTGGACATGTTTGAATAATTGCGGACAGTTTTGGACAAGTTTCGAGTCATTTTGGACAAATTAAGAGTCATTGTGGAAACATTTTTGACAAGTTGTGACTCATTTTGGAAAAAATGCAATTCATTTTGGACAATTTTGAGTCATTTTGGACAAAGTTGGGTCATTGTGGACAAATTCTGAGTCTTTCTGGACATGTTTTCAGTAATTTTTCACACGTTTTGAGTCATTGTGGACAAGTTGTGAGTCATTTTCCACATTTTACAAGTCATTGTGGACACATTTTGTGTCATTTTGGAGAAGTTTGGAGTCATTCCAGGGAAGTTAAAAGTCATTTTGGAAAAGTTCTGCATCAGAGAATGTGATATCGAGAAGAATTTGGAGAAGAAAAGACCGGCGAACACTCAGTTCTGCTTTGTTTCGTGGAGTCTTCAACGGATGAGGAGGTGAAATGTGATGAAGACGGGCGAGCAGACAGGAGAGGACGGCTGTAAAATACTACCACTCTTTACACTGTGTGTGCTGGAAAGGATAGCCGAGGCGAGGACGAGACAGCATGATGGATGGACGAATCGAGCCGCCGACGGAGGGAGGGAAGGTGAAGCCAGGTGAGGGGAGGAGGAAGGAGAGGTGAGATTAGCAGAGACAGCCCCGATGAAATATGAGGCCGGGAGGTAAGGTCAGAGGAGAAGAGAGGAGGGAAAAGAAGGGATCAATCTACATCTACAGAACGAGTGGACGGAGATCCTGAGATGATCTGATGGAGGGAATTCAGTAAGAGCTTCAGTGGGACTTCCTGTCATGATTTATGCAGATCTATGTGAGAAAACTCGCTAAACTAGCTAGCTGGGGAGATTTTGATTCTTTTACACAGATTTTGAGTCATTTTAGACCAAAATTTAGTCATTTTGGACATGCTTGGAGTTACTTTGGACCAATGTTGAGTCATTTTGGACAAATTTTGAGTCTTTTTTGACCAATATTGAGTCCTCTTGGACACGCTTAGAGTCACTTTAGACCAATATTGAGTCATTTTGGACAAATTTTGAGTCTTTTATTTACTAATACTGAGTCATTTTGGACAAATTTTGAGTCTTTTTTGATCAATATTGAGTCCTCTTGGACACGCTTAGAGTCACTTTAGACCAATATTGAGTCATTTTGGACAAATTTTGAGTCTTTTATTTACTAATACTGAGTCATTATGGACAAATTTTGAGTCTTTTTTTTACTAATACTGAGTCATTTTGGACAAATTTTGAGTCTTTTTTTTGCTAATACTGAGTCATTTTGGACAAATTTTGAGTCTTTTTTTTACTAATACTGAGTCATTTTGGACAAATTTTGAGTCTTTTTTTTGCTAATACTCAGTCATTTTGGACAAATTTTGAGTCTTTTTTTTGCTAATACTGAGTCATTTTGGACAAATTTTGAGTCTTTTTTGACCCATATTGAGTCATTTTGGACAAATTTTGAGTCTTTTTTGACCAATATTGAGTCATTTTGGACAAATTTTGAGTCTTTTTTGACCAATATTGAGTCATTTTGGACAAATTTTGAGTCTTTTTTGACCAATATTGAGTCATTTTGGACATGCTTGGAGTCACTTTGGACCCCTTTGAATCTGGATTTTTTGGGGGAAGTTATTCTGGCCAATTTTTCACTCGTTTACAAGAGCTTTTTTTTAAAATTTCGAACAAGGTTTGACTCATTTTAGACAAGTTTGGAGTCATTTAGGACAAGTTTCTATTGAATCTGGACAATTTTCTAGTTATTTGAGACACGTTTTGCATCGTTTTGGACACATTTTGAGTCATCCTTGGCAAGTTTTGAGTCATTATGTACAAGTTTCTTTTAATTTGTATAATTTTCTGGTCATTTTGGACAATTTGAGACAAGTTTTTCTTTTCTATTTTGTACAGTTTCCAAGTCATTTTGGAAGTGTTAAGCGTTTAAATCAACTACTTTCACTTTGGGCAGTTTCTGAGTAACAAACATTGAGTCATTTAGGACGAGTTCCTCAATTTAAAAAGCTTTGAAAAACACATTTGGACAGACAAGCATTTTTATAGATTCTCTGCTTGGTTACTGGTCTTTTAAAGGCTGCAGTGTTTTAACTGATGGTTATTTCTTTTACTGTTTAAGGTCATTTTATTTTAATGCTTTCCTGTATCCGCAGATATCTTTAGAGACAGATAAAGTCATCAACGAGACATTTTCATATGAAACAAAGCAGCCTGAAATAAACTGGAACGATCCTCTGCCACTGACGGAAACAACAGGCGGAAATGGAAGAGAACAAGTCAAGACGAGTGTAAAAACTAGAGAGAATATTAGAGAACGAGGACAGGACGGAGTAAAACAGCAGATCTGCCTTCATAGTGGGACAGAGGAGACGAGCTGATGACTGATGGACGGTGAAATGAGCGAATGCAGAGACGACAGACACAGAAATGACAAAGAGATGAATGAGCGTCACATGATGTGATGGATGAACGGACGGGGGAGGACGGCTAGACAAGGACGACCGACACACACTCTGACCAACACACACACACACACACTCTGACCAACACACACACACACACTCTGACCAACACACACACACACACACACACACACACACTGACCAACACACACACACACACTGACCAACACACACACACACTCTGACCAACACACACACACACACACACACACACACTGACCAACACACACACACACACTGACCAACACACACACACACACACACACACACACACACACACACACACACACACACACACACTCTGTCCAACACACACACACACTCTGACCAACACACACACACACTCTGACCAACACACACACACACTCTGACCAACACACACACACACACACACACACTCTGTCCAACACACACACACACTCTGACCAACACACACACACACACACACACACACACACACACACACACACTCTGTCCAACACACACACACACTCTGACCAACACACACACACACTCTGACCAACACACACACACACTCTGACCAACACACACACACACACACACACACACTCTGACCAACACACACACACACTGACCAACACACACACACACACACACACTCTGTCCAACACACACACACACACACACACACACACACACACACACACACACACACACACACACACTCTGTCCAACACACACACACACACACACACACACACACACACACACACTGACCAACACACACACACACTCTGACCAACACACACACACACACACACACACACACACTGACCAACACACACACACACTCTGACCAACACACACACACACACACTCTGTCCAACACACACACACACACACACTCTGACCAACACACACACACACACACACACACACACACACACACTCTGTCCAACACACACACACACACACACACACACACTCTGTCCAACACACACACACACACACACACACACACACACACACACACACACTCTGACCAACACACACACACACACACACACACACACACACACACTCTGTCCAACACACACACACACACACACACACACACACACACACACACACACACTCTGACCAACACACACACACACACACACACTCTGTCCAACACACACACACACACACACTCTGACCAACACACACACACACACACACACACACACACACACTCTGACCAAAACACACACACACACACTCTGACCAACACACACACACACACACACACTCTGTCCAACACACACACACACACACTCTGACCAACACACACACACACACACACACACACTCTGACCAAAACACACACACACACACTCTGACCAACACACACACACACACACACTCTGACCAAAACACACACACACACACACTCTGACCAACACACACACACACACACACACACACACTCTGACCAAAACACACACACACACACTCTGACCAACACACACACACACACACACACTCTGTCCAACACACACACACACACACTCTGACCAACACACACACACACACACACACACACACACACACTCTGACCAAAACACACACACACACACTCTGACCAACACACACACACACACACACACTCTGTCCAACACACACACACACACACTCTGACCAACACACACACACACACACACACACACACACTCTGACCAACACACACACACACACACACTCTGACCAAAACACACACACACACACACTCTGACCAACACACACACACACACACACACACACACTCTGACCAAAACACACACACACACACACTCTGACCAACACACACACACACAGACACACACACACACACTCCGTCCAACACACACTCGTGCACTTAGAAAACAATGGATTTATTTTGGACAGGTTTTGAGTCGTGGACAAGGTTTGTATCATTTTGGACACATTTGTGCCGTTACGGACACGTTTTGCATCATTTTGGGCAACTTTTGAGTAATTTTGGACATGTTTTGTGTCATTTTGGACAAGTCTTGAGTCGTGGCCAGGTTTTGCATCATTTTGAACGCTAATCTAGCAAATTGTTCATTTAATTTATTGCCATTTTTACTGTTTATTTCCACTGACTGATCTGACTTGTCTCCTATAGCTTGCTTGACTGTCGGTGTTTCATGTTTTATTTGTCAAAGCACTTTGTGAACACTGTTCTTAAGGGTGCTATATAGATAAAGTTATTATTATTATTATTGTCTTCTTGGTTTAGTTCTGTGTCATCTTGGAGAAGTTAAGTCATTTTAGACCAAGATTGGGCCACTTTGGATGAATTTTGAGCCATTTTGAACAGATTTTCGTTAATTGTGGACAAGTTTTGTGTTATTTTGGACATGTTTTGAGTCATTTTAGACAAGTTTTGCATCATTGTGAAGACATTTTTTGTCTTTTTGGTTACATTTTGCATTATTTTGGACACGTGTTAAGTCATTGTGGACAAGTTTTGTGTAGTTTTAGAGAAGTTAAGTCATTTTGGACATGTTTTCAGTAATTGTGGACAAGTTTTGAGTCATTTTGGACACATTTCTTCTTGTTTTAGTTTTGTGTCATCTTGGAGAAGTTAAGTTATTTTGGACACATTTTGAGTCATTTTAGACAAGTTTTCGTCACTGTGAACACATTTTTTTGTCTTTTAGGTTACGTTTTGCATCATTTCTTGTCTTTTAGGTTATGTTTTGCATCATTTTTTGTCTTTTAGGTTACGTTTTGCATCATTTTTTGTCTTTTAGGTTATGTTTTGCATCATTTTTTGTCTTTTAGGTTATGTTTTGCATCATGTTGGACATGTGTTGTCATTGTGGACATGTTTTTGTAGTTTTGGACAGGTTTTGTGTAGTTTTGGACATTTTCTGTAGTTTTGGACAGGTTTTGCATCACTGTGGACAAGCCGGCAAACACACACTCTGTCCAATACACACACAAACACATGCACTTAGAAAACAAAGGAGGCCTTGGAAGTGTTGACCTTTTAACTCGATTTCCTCGGTAATACAAAGGCTGGCGAGCCATTGAGGGAAAGAGCGTCCTTTCAGAGCAGCAGCTGGAGACGTCGGCGGGACGTCCGTGTTCAATATGGCTGACCTTTCCCTAATGGCCGCCGCCGCTAATGCAGCCCGGATGAACACCGCAGCGCCGTCTGAAGTTCAGCGTCACTAAAAGGGAGGCCGAGGGAACGATCAGGACCTGCACAGCGGCGGCTCTTCTTTTGTTTACCGCAGGTTTCCCTCCCTGATTCTTTCATTTAATTTTGTTGTCGTTTCTAAAACGGTGGAAAAACATTCGCTTCCCTCTGTTTTCGCTCCGTTCTTTCTTTCTTCGTGTGAATATTTCAGACTCTGGAAGATCAAAAGCGGCGCCTGCAGACACAATCAGCAGCAGCCGAGTCCAGAATCAAAGGAAAAACACCGTCGGACCGCAGGGATTCATTCAACCAGCGACCTGAACACAGACTTCATGTCCAACGCCTCACCTCAGCGCTGACCTCCACCCTTAATCTGGATCAGACAGGAGTTTATGTCGGGGATTGTTTGTCATCTCTGCAGCTTCCTCAGGACAGTTTTAATGTTTCTGAAACTGTGAGACGTCAATGACATCAAGTTTAACGAACAGAGACCACCAGTGTAGGTAAATAAATGTCTGGATCATGAGGAGTGAGACTGAAAACCAAAAAAACAAACCAAGAAGACTGGAAACAAAAAGACTGGAAACAAAAAGACGGAAAGCAAAAACACAGAAAGCAAAAAGACTGGAAACAAAAGACAGAAAGCAAAAAGACAGAAAGCAAAAAGACTGGAAACAAAAAGACAGAAAGCAAAAAGACAAAGCAAAAAGACTGGAAACAAAAAGACAGAAAGCAAAAAGACAAAGCAAAAAGACTGGAAACAAAAGACAGAAAGCAAAAAGACAAAGCAAAAAGACTGGAAACAAAAAGACAGAAAGCAAAAAAACAGAAAGCAAAAAGACTGAAAAAAAGACTGAAAACAAAAAGACTGGAAACAGAAAGACAGAAAGCAAAAAGACGGAAAGCAAAAAGACTGGAAACAAAAAGACTGGAAGCAAAAAGACTGGAAACAAAAAGACGGAAAGCAAAAAGACAAAGCAAAAAGACTGGAAACAAAAAGACAGAAAGCAAAAAGACAAAGCAAAAAGACTGGAAACAAAAAGACAGAAAGCAAAAAGACAGAAAGCAAAAAAACAGAAAGCAAAAAGACTGAAAAAAAAGACTGAAAACAAAAAGACTGGAAACAGAAAGACAGAAAGCAAAAAGACGGAAAGCAAAAAGACTGGAAACAAAAAGACTGGAAGCAAAAAGACTGGAAACAAAAAGACAGAAAGCAAAAAGACAGAAAGCAAAAAGACAGAAAGCAAAAAGACTGGAAACAAAAAGACAGAAAGCAAAAAGACAGAAAGCAAAAAGACTGGAAACAAAAAGACAGAAAGCAAAAAGACGGAAAGCAAAAACACTGAAAACAAAAAGACTGGAAACAAAAAGACAGGAAGCAAAAAGACAGGAAGCAAAAGACAGAAAGCAAAAAGACTGGAAACAAAAACACTGAAAACAAGAAGACAGGAAACAAAAAGTGATTAGTGGAAATAATCTGGCTTTTATTGGTAAGATTTAGGGGCAAATTTTGAGTTATTCCGGACATTTTTTCACTCTTTTATACAGATGTAAAAAATTTATCTTAAATTGTACAATTTTCTGGTCATTTTGGAGAAGTTTCTATTACATTTGTACAAGTTTTGAGTCATTTTGAACAAAAGTCGAGACATTTACGATAAATTTCTATCAAATTGTACAATTTTCTTGTCATTCTGGACAAGTTTAGAGTCCTCCTGGATACGCTTTGCATCATTTTTGGAAAATTTTCTTTTAATTTTGTACAATTTTCTGGTCATTTTTGACAAGAATCGAGTCATTTATGGCATTTTTAAAAAAAAAAATTGTGCAATTTCAAGTCTTTTTTGGAAAAATGTTAAGCCAATAAAAAACAATTTCTTTTTTCTAGGAATCTTGAACAAATAGAGGGTCATTTAGGACAAGTTCTCACGTCTCGGTTCCTACTAAAACTGGCAAAAAAACATGACCAAAGTGACTCAAAACCCATACAACATGTCAAAACAAAGTAATTCAATACTTACAGAAAATGAGAAACAACCTTCGGTGGTAACACGTCAAGTACATCACCTGTGAACGTAAGGCGTTGGAGCTGCGTTTTACTAAGACTTTCAAACCGAATCTGATCAGAATTCTGGTTTGCATCCTGGCATGTTTTCATAACAGGACACTACGAGTTGCATCACTCCTTCCAGGTGGTTTGTCTTTAAATAAAGTTGAGACGTTAATAATCATCTGTGAGCCTCGTTTGAGCTCCAGATTGATGCTTTTCCGTCTCGTTGACCTTCTACTTCTGCAGCGCGTTCGTCCGTCCGTATCGTCTGGATTACGGCGTTTGTTGTCGCCGTCCGGCCAGAAATATGAATCCCAGCGCCGCCTTTATCTTCCACTAATTAGGACTTTTCACACAACACAAGTGTTGACCCAGGAGCTAAATGTCGAATTACCCTCGGGGCAGTTCGTCCCTTCGCTCCGAGCTGACGATTCATTTAAAGGTCTCGCTGCTTTTAAATAAAGGAAGCGAGTTCTCAGATCCTCGCCGATTGTCGTAGATAGAATTTCTCTCATTGGCAGTCACAAACCGTTTACTGTAAGTAGAAAACATTTCACTTTAACCAGCCGGAGGCCTCTCATAACATCAAACATCTGCATCATCTACTTGGACTGGGACTAAAAAAAATAACCTCCCGAAAAAGACGTTCCTCTACAGAAGCAGGAAGTAATCTACATCCTGAATCGACCACGGCAGCTTCCTGTATGTCCTCAAACTCAGCTGTGTCGCAGTCGAGTCCCTCTCGCTCCGTCTGAGTGAAGAGGAGGTCAAACAGCGGCAGATTAAAAGTGTCACACTTATACAGATCCATCACTCCGTCCTTCGTCCCGCTGGAGTGTGAACAGAGGTGTTGTGTTTCGGGGAGATGAGCAGGAAAGGTGGCTCTAAAAGACAAGCTCTATGCTGTTAGGAAGCTAATATATTACACAAAAATGTCCAGAGTCACTCAAGTCATGTCAGAAAACACCTAAAAACATCCAAAATGAGAAAAAATAACAAAATGACTCAAAAATTACCCAAAGTGACTTAAGACTTCACCACAATGGCTAAAAAGTTGACCTAAATGCTTTGATCCTTGTCCAAAAAAGACAAAAATATTGACCTGATTCATAGTAAACATTGGTGGATCACCTTGTGGACCAACAGCTGCAGGACAAGTCAGTTTGAAGGTGACTAGAAATTTGTCCAAAGTGCCAAAAACCTGTCCAAAGTGACCCAAATCTTTTGCAGAAAGCCAAAGACTTGTCCAAGAAACTAAAAATTATCCAGCAGGCCGAAAAACCTGTCAGAATATTATAAGCTGCCCCAAATGCCAAATAAACTTGCCCAAAGTGACCAAAAAATGACAAAAAACGTGTCCAAAGTTACCTAAACTTGTCCCAGAATGCCAAAAATTTGTCCAAAATTGACTTAAAACTTGTTCAAAGGGACTAGAAACTTGTCCAACATGCCAAACATCTGTCCAAAATCCCAAATAAAGTGGTCCAAAATTTTTCAATACTTGTCCACTGACTGACTCCAACATGAGTAACCAAACTGGTCCCAAGTAATTAAAAATGATAAAAACCTGTTCAAAATACTCAGAACTCACATGTCCACCAACTTCAAATTTGTCTGAAGTGAATTTGCCCAAAATGACCAAAAAAAAGTGACTCAAAAATGATCCAAACCAAACTGAAATTTGTCTAAAATGACAAAAAAAAGTCAGAAATAACTAAAAACGTGTCCAAAGCGACCTAAATCTTTCCCAAAATGACTCAACATTTACCCCCAATCACTTATTACTTGTTTAAAATGACGTTTTCTCAGCTTTTGACAAAGAGCTCTTTGAACTGAGGTGCAGCTCGTCTTTGTTTTGAGCTAAAATCTACTTCTGACTCCCCGTTATGAACTCAGAGTCGAGGCAGCGTTGAAGGTAGTAAAGTTTCATAACCTCACAATAAAAAATCCATCTTCCCAAACAATATCACAACCTCACACGGTGTCAGACTTCCAATCAAAAGGAAACTTCAGCTGTGAACACACAGCGGCCGTTATCCAATCAGAGCGGGAGAATCCGACCTCACACACCTGTCTGGCCTGGTCCTCCACACAGGGATCTACCGCTTTAGTTGAAGAAGAAGAGAATTGAGAGTCAGTATTAGAAAACTCGGAGCTGGATCCTTCCCTCTAAGTGAACAGCTGACAGCAGCTCCAACGGCGGCCAATACCACAAACCGACAGCTGGGAAATTGCCTCTGCAACATAACTGCCTCCTGCCTCTTATAGTTTGGAGTCGGCCACATCGGCTTCCTGCGAAGACCGGCCGGACCTCGTAACTCCAGGACTTCCATCACCGCAGACACAACAGTTTACATGTTTGTATGAAAACATTCAGATTAGATGGAATTTAAATAAAATAAAATCAGTCAGTCTGGATTGTTCGGGGAAATAGAAGAAAGAGACAGAATTAGTTCTTAGAGACGCTCCAAAACTAGTCTAAACCCAGAACTATAATCCAAGCAAGAAAGAAAGTCGAAGCCAGATTTAAAATCTGTCCAAACTAGCCCAAAGTCAGCGCCATAATCAAATTCAAAACCACGAAAACAAACTGTAAAGAAAAAAAAACTAATACAAAGAAATTTATCCACTTTAAGAAAGTTTCAAGGAACTTTCTTGAAGTCCAGTGGATTGATTTGATGACCTGGATGAATGAGAGCCTACACAGACATCTACAAAGAAAGTTAAAACCAGATTCAAAATCAGGCCCAAATTCAGTCCAGAACCAGTCTAAACACAACTTCCATCACTGTAGACCCAACAGCTTCTTTATAGCTGATCCGCTCTTTTAATATTTTTCTTTAGTTTGTCTGAAAACAGACGATTTACGGCTCAGAAATGCATCTTTTCATGTTCAATCTGCACTAAACGCTCCTCAGACGGATGTCAGTGAGGAGGTTTGTTTTCGTGTCACTTCTAGATGACAACAGGAAGTGAGAGTGACGCAGGTTATTTTAGGAAGCTGTCTGACGGCAGAGTGGCATCGAGCAGGTTTCATGATCAGAACATCAATCAGGAAGTGAGTGACGAGTGTTTGATGAAGCCACAAAAGCAGCGACGCAACACGAAGCAGGAATCCGTGTGAAGCAGCATCCAGTCAAACATCTGGCACCACTGCTGGCTGGAGTCTGAACACTGGAAGGACTGGACCTCAACGACTTCTACCAGTTCACCTCACGATATTCACTGTCTAGTTCTGCTTGTTGTGAGTCTTGTAACATTTTGAAATCTTGACCTTAAGATGTAAAGTTGATGATTTGCTGCAACATTAATCTGTTCCAAATCCATAGCTACGGCATCTTTAGCCACAAAAAGAGTAAGTCCAGTAACAGACAGTCTGGTGTTTATCTTTTATGCCTTTTAATCGTCTCGTTTTCTAAACTCTACCTGAACCGCCCACTGAAGACATCCTCAACCTGCTCAGAACTCCATTTAAACGCTGCTTTTCCTGCAGCGCAAACAGTCGTCGACAAAGTGACTTCCTCAAACGCTGCGATTCCTCAGGGAATGAAAACACACCTTTGGAGAAAATGGAGAAAGACGTGGCGACAGACTGGAGGAGGAAGACGACTCTGGAGACGTCGGGGAGCTGAGATGCTGAGGTTCGTTTCAGAGGCCAGACAGATGCCGGCGTTCTCCAGGGAATCAACGCAATCAGACTCTGAGTGACAGACGGCGAAACAAACCAAACATGCAAATCGAGAAACACTCAAACTGAGCACTAAAGAGACCAGCGTGTCTGTTCTCCTATTGTGTTCATAAAAGCAATATAATGGTGTCATTTCACCATCCGTCATCGGACCAGATTCCCCACGGACCCACCGTCATGAAGACAGGACGATCAGGGGATTGTTGCAGAGGCAGACGGCTGACAGACCCCCGAGGAAATAAACCAGCGGTGATATGATGGAAATAGCAGTTCGACGGTGGGCGACGGGCTGTTTGTGATGTTTTTTACTGTCTGTTAATCAGCAACAAGTGAGGAAATGAAGCAGCTCAGAGAAAACGATCATAGAGCAGGAATAGTATCTGTGACGTACAGTAGAGGCATTAAAATACTAAATATAGTTGATGAAAAGCTTTATCATTCAGTAAAAGAAGAAACAGACAACAATGAGACAGGCTGAACTCACAGAATAACTGTAGAAGTTCTCCAAGATGCTTCAAAACCAAGTCCAGCACCAGTGTAAACCCAGTACCAACAAACAGGTGTGGAAACAAGTTCAAACAGGGTTCAAAACTGTCCAAAATGTGGAACAAAAACAGTCAGAAACCAGTCTATAACTAGTACCAACAAACAAGTGTTAAAACAGGGTTCAGAACCAGTCCAAAACCAATCAGAAACCACTCTAAACCCAGTACCAAAACCCAAAAGGAGCAGCACGAAAACGTAGCAAGTACGACGGTTAAGGGACAGAAATATTTCTTCCTGTGTTTCGCAAAGATTCTGAAAGATGGTTTTTATGTCTCAGGTGCATAAAATATAAACAAATTGTACACAAACGTGGGCTATGTTGTAAAACAACTCAAAACAAACAACTCTTCTTATGTTAGATTTGATGGAAAAGTTCCAACCTGACGGTTTAGCTCCAACCAGATCAGGTCAAAGTTGGTGTAAACAAAGATTTCATCCATAATACTGAGCTGAAGCTGAGCAAAGAACTTGTTGTTGGACCTGAAATCCACCATTTTACACTAATGTGGTGCATTTTCAATATCAAATTCATAAATACTCACAGTTTGAGCCATAAAAATGTCAGATATGGTCGAGCAAAAACTCTAAAAACTATTTATGAATACTTTCTCCAACACCAATCCCAACCTTAAACCAAATTTTCTATTAAATTCAATGTATTTTCTTTGAACGACTACTTTTTTGTGCTTAAAAAGACGTTTTTTAGCCTCATAAGTACAAAAACACACAAATAGTAATAAATCTGCGTGCTAAAGTTATTTTTCTGCCTTTTGTATCATGTTTATACGATAACAGCTAGCTAGAGAAGCTAAAGCTAACACTGATTTAGCTCAGTCATCTAAAACATTGATCTAGTGTCTTATTACAGCGGTCTGCATGTGAATCACGTGTTGTGAATGAATTAGCTGCTGTTTGTGGATGCTGGGTTTATTTTAAACGTGTTTGTGTTTTGCATATAAATCCGTGTTAGCGTCTTTAAGCTAGCTGTGATGCTACAAAGGTCAGTCTGCTGGTTTTGATCCTCCCAGTCGATGGAGGAGGAGCTAATATAAGTAATTGTTTTATTTACAGCAGATTTGTGTGGATTTACTCGTGTGATGTGTGTTCATGTATGTAAACTGTGTTCAGAAAAGGACGAATCAAAGTCACAACATGACGCCTGAATCCAAGTCTAAAATATTCGGATTTCTCCTCTTTTTAAGCCTCTGTAGAGACGACAGCTGTGGACCAAACATCTCTTCAACACCTGCAGGGAATTTATTCAGATCTGGCACAAATTTTCACTTGAACTCATTGACTAACTGATTGGATTTTGGTTCTAAAAGCACTTTGTTTCCAACACTGCAAACCAGGAACAGATGGAGACATGAGAGGAAATTAAACTGGACTAGTTGGTTTAGAAACACAACCACAAAGGGACAGTTCAATTCAAACAACTAACGCAATAAAAATGGCTTTGTGTTGTGTTTTTTCATTTTGGACTGGTTTTATGTCATTTAGGCCTATTTTTGAGTCCTTTTGGACCGTTGTTTACCAATTGTGAAAGATTTGAAGTCATTCATTTTTGAGTTTTTTTTTTCTCATTTTGGGACAGGTTTCAAGTCAAAATATCCAAAAACTGGAACCTTTTCCTGCCAGACTTCTCACCCATCAGATTCTACTGATCTTAGAGCCTCAAAAGTTGGTTAAATGTATTTGTATATATCTGCATTTTAGTAGAAATATGATGATCTATGTATATGCACTTACAGGAACTTTATGGAGACACATCATCACAACCACTGGAAGAGTTTCCACTATTTTCCATTTCCAAGGACCAGTTATTCTTCATTATTGCCATTTTGCTACAATGTTGAGTTATTTTGGACAAATCTTGACATTTTTGGAAGGTTTCTAGTTATTTTGGACAATCTTTATCTTCTTTTGGACAAAATTTTGAGTCATTTGGGACAAGTTTCAAGTCAAAATATCCAAAAATTGGAACCTTGTCTGGTGAAACTTTCCACCCATCAGATTCTACTGATGTTTGAGCCTCAAAAGTTGGTGAAATGTCGACCAAAGACTGTATTTTTATTTGGAAATATGGATTCATCCATATATCAACATTTACAGAAAGTTTATGGAGGCACCATACCACCAAAGCCAAAAAAAACATCCATTGTCAAGGACCAAAAATTATTAATTCGTGTCATTTTTGATAATCTTGAGTCATTTTAAACAAACTTCATCTCATTTTGGACAGATTCGGTCATTTTGGACACGTTTCAAGACATTTCAGTAAAATCTGAGACACTTAATAGACTTCAAGTCACTGTGGACAATTTAGGGTCATGTTTCATGACATTTTTAGAAGATCTGTAGTTCTATTGGACAATCTTCATCTTCTTTTGGATGAATTTTGAGTCATTTTGGAGAGGTTTCTAGCCAAAATATTTAAAAACTAGAACCTTGTCTGCCACACATTAGATTCTAGTGATGGTAGAGCCTCAAAAGTTGGTGAAATGTCAACCAAAGACTGGAATTTTTTTGGAAATATGGATCCATCCATTTATATACACTTACAGAAACTTTATGGAGACAATATACCAGCCTCTTTGAAAAACTTTGCTCTTTTTTTCCATTTTTAAGAGCTACTATTTATTTATTTTAGCCTTTACTGACAACATTGAGTGAATTTGTACATTTTCTGTCATGTTGAGGAACATTTTTGAATCATTTGTTTATTTTCACATCATCCTTCTGGTGTCTTTAATGGATTTCAGCTTGAACTCTGTATATTTGCTGCTATACTGGAATCAGCGTTGGTGTGGTAGGAGGAGGAGGGAGGTCAGCAGCCATTACTCACCGCGAGCTGTGTTTACCTTCACCTAATAGGAAAAACAACATTGATGGCTTCCACCGCGTTAGAGATCGATAGATTACCCAAACGCGTTATAAATCACGTTGCTTTGTCGCAGCGATGGACTCCCAGCATTGATCTGTGCGCAGATTTAATAAGAGGCCCCCCAGCAGGCGTGGAGGATCGGCCGGGCTGCGATCTAAATTAAGCTCTGCAGGACGTAGTCACAGCCCAAACCAACCGACTGGAGCCGGAGTCTGGGGGATGAGAGGAAGGAAAAGATGCTGGAAAACTGAGATGTGATCAGTGGCTGGAAGAAGTGAAGGTGTTTTATTTAAAATGAACAAATGTAGTGGATTTATGATGGATCAAACGTTACAGGAATGAGTTTTTAAAAGCCGACGTTCACTGGTTGAAGTTGGTCATAAAAGGGAGAATTCTCTACTGTTGGCTAAAAGTAATCAAAAAAGCTGCTCAAAAACGAGTCCATTTTAGTCATTTTGTGTCTCATTTTTGTGGTTTTATGTTCCATTTTTATGATTGTGTCTCATTTTTTTGATTGTTTCATTTTTGTGAAGTCCATTTGTAAACCATAACACCCCCCTACACACACACACAACTGCAAAAACAAGACAGCAAATGACAAAAAAGAGACACAAAATCTTCAAAAAGAGAGAAAATGACCAGCAAGACACAAAACAGAGAAGACTAGAGAGAGAGTGAAACCAAAGCTACTGGATGAATAAATAAAGTCAGCATGACTCAGAAACAGAGAACAGAGGAGGAAGCTGTTGGAGATCCATTCAGCATGGAGAAACATCTTTCTTCTGATGATGGAGAAACGTCTTTCTTCTGACGATGGAGAAACGTCTTTCTTCTGACGATGGAGAAACGTCTTTCTACTGACGATGGAGAAACGTCTTCCTACTGACGATGGAGAAACATTTTTCTATGGACGATGGAGAAACATCTTTCTTCTGATGATGGAGAAACGTCTTTCTACTGACGATGGAGAAACGTCTTTCTACTGACGATGGAGAAACGTCTTTCTACTGACGATGGTGAAACATCTTTCTATGGACGATGGAGAAACGTCTTTCTACTGACGATGGTGAAACATCTTTCTACTGACGATGGAGAAACATCTTTCTACTGACGATGGAGAAACATCTTTCTTCTGATGATGGTGAAACATCTTTCTACTGATGATGGTGAAACATCTTTCTACTGATGATGGTGAAACATCTTTCTACTGATGATGGTGAAACATCTTTCTACTGATGATGGTGAAACATCTTTCTACTGATGATGGTGAAACATCTTCCTACTGATGATGGAGAAACATCTTTCTTCTGATGATGGTGAAACATCTTTCTACTGACGATGGAGAAACATCTTTCTTCTGATGATGGTGAAACATCTTTCTACTGACGATGGAGAAACGTCTTTCTACTGACGATGGAGAAACGTCTTTCTACTGACGATGGTGAAACATCTTTCTATAGATGATGGAGCAACATCTTTCTATTGATGAAGCTTCAACAATAATTTGGTAAAAATCCCAGAGACAGAGTTCAGAGGGTTCTTCTACTAGTTTACTCGATCTCGAAGCAGCGTGTTCTCTGATTGGATCCCATCCAGATGGAACAATATTTTCGATTATTTTCTATTTATTCCTGTATATTTTCCATTTCAAACGCAGCTCATCTGACCTCTGTATGGTTTGTTTATTCCGCTGACCTCCTAAGTAGGTTAGAGTTGCATAAACGCTCCATGTTGCTGCCAGAGGGAAGGTCTGGAATGAAAAGAGCCATACATACCTCTAAATATATAAATAAATAGAAATATATGGAGCACACCAGCAGCACAAAGGAATGAGTGAAACGCAGCACATGAATAACGGCTTTCAGATACGAAACATAAAGACGGGGATGTTTTCTGCATCTGTTTACCGATAAAACACACATAAGACTGACAATATCCTCACAGAATTACAAGATTTCTGTACAAAAATAAATAAAACTGAGCTTTAAAATGTGAAAATCTCAAACAAATGGATTCCAAACTCATTTAAAGAAACTTGACATCTTGTTTTCCTTTAGCTGGCTGATATACATCAGTATTTTTGCTGGGTTTTTTTTGTTTTTTTTGCTATTTAGTGGTCTGTCTATCAGAGAATTCACCTTCATTAATAACTAGCCTGTATGTTCAAATCTGAAGACATGTAATCACAAAAACAAGACAGAAAAAATGCAAAAATCAGACAGAAAACGGCAAAAACAAGACAAAAAAATCTGAAAACAATATCCAAAAGGACAGAAAATACAATATAACAAAAACGACAAAATCACAAAAGAGACTTAAAAAAAAAATCACAAAAACGAGACAAAAATCATCAAAACGAGACACAAAATGACAAAAAAATATACATAAAATCACAAAAACTAGGCACAAAACAACAAAAAGCAAAAAACTTAATTTTTTTGTGGCTTTTGTGATTTTTTTTGTCTCATTTTTGTAGTTTGTTACTTTTTTGTCTCACGTTTTTTTTTGTTGTTGTTTTGTGTATTGTTGTGATTTTTTGTCTCGTTTTTGCTGGTTCTTGACTCTTGTGATTTTGTGTCTCGTTTTGATGATTTTGTGTGTCATTTCTGTGATTTTTTGTCTCTTTTGTGATTTTGTGTCTTGTTTTTGATGATATTTTGCCTCGTTTTTGTGATTTTACGTCTCTGTGGAAATACTGCTTGTAGTTCAACCTAAAAACTCTCAGTCGTTCATCGGTTGTTCTGACATCGTCTACAACAACCCAAAGAGAGTTTCTGAGCATCTTCACCATGAAAGGAGCTTTCTTTAAGCTAACGTATAGAGGCTACTTCTCTCAGGAGTCGGTGGAGACTTCCAGGGGTGTATTTAGTCATTTGGGGGCCCAAGGCAAATCCAGTCATTGGGGCCCTTGACATCCTCGTACTGCACTGACAAAAGTTTTATTCTCACCTCAACACGTCTTTAGTGTGGCAGCAGCAGCAGGTTCAGCCTGGATGAAGTTGTATGTTGCGTTTCTAAAAAAAAAAAAAAAAAGACACCACAAAAGATAACAAGATCAATTATGAGTACAAAAATTTTACCAGCATAATTTCATCAAATTTACCTTTTGTATTTCCGTCCTCCCTACTTTCTCTGTAATGGTTTTGTCTCCCTTCTGTCTTTGTGATGTTTTCTTCTCTCCCTCTTTCTTGCTCTCCCTTCTTTCTCTGATGTTTTTGTCTCCATTTTTCCTTCTCTTTCTCCCTTCTTTCTCTGATGTTTTATTTCTCCCTTTTTCCTTCTCTTTCTCCCTTCTTTCTCTGTGATAGTTTTGTCTTCTTTTTTCTTTGTGATGTTTTGTTCTTTCCCTCTTTCCTTCTTTCTCCCCTTTTCTCTGTGATGGTTTTGTCTCCCTTTTGTCTTTGTGATGTTTTCTTCTCTCCCTTTTCTTAAAATTATCACTAAAATGTAACCTTTCGAGTCTTTGCCTCAGCAAACTTTGTAATGAGTAGCTCCATATCCAGTGACTTTCTGACTTCCTGCTCAATGGAGAGTACTGCAAGTGCTGACAGCCTGTCCTGGGACATAGTTGACCTCAGGTAGGTTTTAATCATTTTTAGTTTTGAAAAACTTCTCTCACCTGAAGCCACTGTGGCAGGGAGAGTGAGAAGAAGTCTGAGAGCGATGCTGAGATTTGGATATACGTCAAGTTGTAATTACAACTATCTGACAGCCTAAGTTTCTAGTTGCATAACCGTTTTCATATATTTCCCCATGTCCAGTGAATAATATTTTTCACTAAACAAAGATTTTGAATCAACTAAATATTGTGAAATGGAGGGGATAATTATCTAAGAACTATCTCAATACTATTGCTGTGATTGAAAATAACATTAATCAACATTTAATATAGTTTACCATCTCGACCGATTTAATACTCACATCTTCATGAAAAGAATCCCTTGCTTCACTCGCCACATCTCCTCGGCTGACACTGACAGCAGAGCTGCTACTGACAGCAGCATCTAGCTCTAGCTGTTGCAGAGAATCCCCACTCGGTGTCACCGTGAAAAAGGTTGATACCTTCGGTAGTTTTGATAAAAACTGTTTATTTTCTTCTCGCCTTCTTCTCTTCTCCGCTCCACTCAGATAACTCCGCTTCATCTTTCTCACTGCTCACCCGCTCTCTCAAAACCGCGCCAACAACTTTGTTTTGCTGCCGTCTTCCTGAATCAAGCCTGCGCGTGCGCAGTAACATGGAATAGTCCATTGCGCGAGACAGGAGGGGGGATAACGATCATGATAGTGATAAATCAACCATTTTTATTTATTTTTAAGCGTGCAAATTAAGACTAAAACAATAGTAATTGCTTCAAATAAAAAAACACCTTTATTAATCAGCTTTCACGAGACGTTTGGGGGCCCCTGGAAATCTTGGGGCCCCAGGCAATTGCCTGTGTTTGCCTAATGGTAAGTCCGCCTCTGGAAACTTCAAGATCAAACAGTCAGGATGTTATTTTCTGCTGAATCTTTGGATATCCAGTCAAAAGTTTTCTCATTTAATGGCTTTTCTTTATTTGCATTCTAGATTCTCACTGGAGGCATCAAAATTATGAATTGAATTATGAAATACGTCACAGCATGTTTTATATTTCAGATTCCTGCTTTGAAAGCTCTTGGTTTTCTCTCAATGAGTCACCTTTTCAGCTACATGAAATAATGTCAAACTGGTGTCTGAAGAATGTAATTACCCATTTCAAATGTTTCTTGAACATATGCTCCAGTCTTTAATCTGGTTGTCAAATCAATTCTGACAGTTTTCAGAGTGTGTTTTTTAAATTCGACGATTTAAATTTCTGTTCAATTATTGAGAACAACAATCATCAGAGAACCTCCCTGGAGTTTATGCAGATTTAAAGATGAGTTTTACATTTAAGATCGGTTTAAATATGCAGATTTTTGGGTTAGAAATGAGCACCTGAGAACGACGGGAATCTCCTGGGTGTTGGTGTTGATTTTAATCTGCTAAATACGAGTAAGGAGTGTGCAGCTTGATTTTTAGATTCCTGCCTGCATTTTTACAAAATCAGATGTATAGCTGATCAAACTGGTGTCCAAACAATCAATAACCCTCTGGATGTGGTTGACGTGGTTAGAAACTGAGTTTAAGTCAAAAACAAGACAAAGTATGACAAAAATGAGACACAAAACCACAAAAAAAACCCAGAAAAATCGTCAAAAACAGGACACAAATGACAAAAGTCAGACAAAAAACAACAAAAATAAGACAAGATATCACAAAAATGAGACACAAAACAACAAAAAATGAGAAAAGTCAGACAAAGTTCAGACAAAAGAAAGTATTATAAAAACGAGACAAAATGATGAAAATGAGAAACAACTAAAACACGAGACAAATGACAAAAGTCAAACAAAATAGACAAAGACAAACAAAATGATGAAAACAAAACGAGACACAAAACGAGAAAACCGAGACACAAAAAAATAACCACAAAACAACAAAAAACAAGAAACAGAACGACAGAAAATGAGACAAACGACTAAAGTCAGACAAAGGTCAGACAAAAATAAGACAAAGTATAAAAATGAGACAAAACAACAAAAAATGAGACAAATGACTAAAGTCAGACAAAGGTCAGACAAAAGTAAGACAAAGTATAAAAATGAGACACGGAACAACAAAAACGAGACACTGAATGTGATCGGTGTGGCTATAAACCACAGTGAGTTTTAAAACATTATCTTATTTTCAGGATGTCGTGGATGCATTTAAATTAAAAAACGTGCACATGTTCGTGCTTGTGAGCCTCTTAACACAGTGATCGGATTCACAGCCGCCTAATTAGGAGCCGAACACAGATGTTTAGCGTTGTCCGTCAGCTGTCAGCCGTTATGAGACGCTGTTACAGCTGCCACGGCAACACAAGAGCTTTTACTGAGAATCCAGAGCCTGAAAATAACATTCAGAGAGAGAATATATATATATATATATATATAAAAATGAAACTGTGACACTTCAAACAGCATATGTTGGGATAATTAGCAAACCCAAACAATTTGCATTTTAGACACCTCTCCAATTATTTCCATTTCAGCGTTCCGGAGCCGTGGAGACGAAGAGAGAGGAAGAGGAAGCGACGGTGAAGGTTAAACGGAGAGAGGTGGATGAGAAAGAAAAAAAAGGGAAGAGGGAAACATTTATTCCCTTCAATGCAAACTCTCATTTGGCTGGCACAGCAAGGTGTAAATAAACCAGACAATTAATTGGAGATGGATGCAAGTGGGTGGAAAACTCCCTCAAGGGCAATAAACACTCACTGCCAGAGTTGTTTTCACTCGGCGGAACAGAAACACCAGCGCTGTCTGGACTGCCCACGACCAGAGGCTCATTTATCAGAGCCTTCCAAAACAATCCACCATCCACGAAAGCAAAAGGTCCCCATAACGCTGCACAGACGTCCCCGTAACGCTGCACAGACGTCCCCGTAACGCCGCAGAGACGTCCCCGTAACGCCGCACAGACGTCCCCGTAACGCCGCACAGACGTCCCCGTAACGCCGCACAGACGCACAGACGTCCCCGTAACGCCGCACAGACGTCCCCGTAACGCCGCACAGACGTCCCCGTAACGCCGCACAGACGTCCCCGTAACGCCGCACAGACGTCCCCGTAACGCCGCACAGACGTCCCCGTAACGCCGCACAGACGTCCCCATAACGCCGCACAGACGTCCCCATAACGCCGCAGAGATGTCCCCATAACGCCGCACAGACGTCCCCGTAATGCCGCACAGACGTCCCCATAAAGCGCAAAAAATCAACACGGGCCGCTGTAGAGTTTGTACACTCATCGATTTACCTGAATATCCTATTCTAAAGTTGTTCTCAGTGTTTCGGTTTTGGAACAGGTGCACAATGCACTTCATTATACAATTACATAATGTATAATTGTGTTTGTGACAAATAAATGTCTTGTATCCTAAAAATCCTGGAATTAATCACTTCTGTCCAATCAACAGATCAGAATACAACAAAAAGAAGCAAAAATCCACTGTTTTGCACCTGAAATTAGTCAATTTTGGTCATTTTTGAATGAATTTGACTTTAAGTGTTATGAAAACTGTGTAAACACTGACAAAGATGGGTTTATCTTTGCTCTCGTCTCATTTTTCACTGAAAGATAAAGTCCTATGTTTTCATTTGGTCTAAAACTAAGAGAAAATCATCTGCAAAACAACCAAAATGAGGCATACACAACCAAAAAGTTTAAATTGCTTTCATTTTTTGCTTATGAAATGTTTGATCCTGGAATTAAATTCATTTCAGTCGAATCAACAGATCAGAATACAGCAACAGAAAAGCAAAATTCCACTTTTAAGGACCTGAATTTGGTTAGTTTTGGGTAAAACTTGTGTGGTTAAATTTGGGCACCAAAACCTGGGACCTCAGGGGACTGGTGGCATCTATGGGCGTGAAAACAACTAATGGTGGTCATCAAATGGACTGATAAAGTCTGATTGGTGGTCTTAAACCAATTTCAATCTTGTAGTATCTGAGAATACACGAAAGTCTATTTAAATTTCTTCATTTACTCACCTGAACACCTCTGCGCCCAAAATTTGTGTCCACATGTGGACTACATTTGAAGGGTAGCACGCTATGTAGATGCTGATCAACCGCAAATTTATAGAGTGGAGTTTGTTGAATGGAGTCAAAACTGCCAAAAAATTAGGCCCCAAACTACTAAAAACATTCTATTCCTACAACTCAAGTATTTCTATAAAGGACACTGTGCTAAATAACATATGCAGTTTGGTTAAAAAATGGAACTCGTGCAGCGTTACGGTAAAGAATGTATTTTATAATGTAAATTAAAGCCGATTTTAGCGCTCATGGGTCTTTAAGTCTCCCACATACAGTCAGGCCCAGAAATACTTGGACGTTAATGCAATTTGCAGCATTTCCACTCAAGCTGAAATGCTGATAATCGCGTCATCGTCCAAGAATTTCTGGACCTGACTGTAGTAAACCTGATTTTACCCCCAGGTCTTAAGAACCCGACCCTGCTGAAGGGAATATCAATAACTGCACATAAAAGACAGTATTTCATCCCTCGTTGGACTTAAATCTCTTTCAGGATTTCTCCTGACAGTTTCTTCTGAAGGTGCTGCGAATGTTGATTCAGTTAATTCCTTTTTATCAGCCTCAGAATGAGGCATTGATCTCTGGGATTTTCAGTCGGATGCAGATTTTATTGTGTTTAAACAAACATGTGAAGTGGACTTTATGTGTCCACACAGAACTCCACAGCATCCTCCCACATGGACGAGCAAATCCGATCCAAGTCACTTTGTTTTTCAGATATTCAGAGGAAAAAAAAAAAAAAAAAAACACGAAGGCTGCTGACGTTTCAACACAAAGATCTGTGAGTGTGAGGTTTGAGGTTGCAGAAATGCAGCGCCTGGAAATCTTTATTACTGAAATGTCTTTTCTTTTCTGTCAGTCTGTGAACAGGAGGAATTTCTTCCTGGCGGCCTGAACACAGTTGTGAATGAGCCGAAGATCAACATGACACATTAATTTCCCCGGTGTGCTCTGCTTCACTCTTTCCCCATCGCCGGCTGCACATATTCACTCAAACGTCCGTTTCCTCCCCTGTGCACTGAAGCCGGAGCTCAGTCTGCTGAATACAAATCCATTCGCCAGGTGTTAATACACTTTTGGAAATATCAGGTGGTGAATCTTGTCAGATACGTATTCATGTATTTGATGTACTCGTTCCTTCGTGTGTCATAGATCGTATCAGTATACATTTCTATGCAGATGACAGATTTATTTCCACTTTGACTCCAACAACAACAACACATTTGAGCAAAATGAATCCTCTCTCTTCAGTGAAACGCCAACAAATAGTTTGGTGTTTTTCTTTATTATTACTATGTTCTTCCCAGTACAACAAAACTAAAGACATAAAACCAACAGCACATTCATCGCAAGAACAAAATGCAGCCATACGATGAATTTAGTGAGACTAACTTTAGCGTTTTTTCAAAGATTACATAAGTTTTCTCTCCAACAAACTTGAAAACTGTCACAAATCTGACACAAGATTACACATGAAGTCCAACAAAAGAACCCACATAACGTCACTTTTAGCATCCTTACTTCCATCTGAGAATACATCTCACATTTCAGTCAGGAATATGTTGCGTTGGTTCCCAAATACATGAAACCTTCTGGTTGAGGTCTGTTAATTAATGCTAAGTCAAGACTAAAGCTAGTATTTTTTTAGTTTCTGCTGTTTACTTTATAATTCAGAACCCAGACATGAAATATCTGTTCACTTCCACTCTGTTTTCTTTATTTCTAGGAATAATTTGATTGTCAAAAATGACAGTTAATGTGACCAATAAGGTATTTTGTAAACCGATGGTTGACCATGCCACAAATTAATAGCAGAGTAATTATTAGGACGATTAAAGGAAAGTTTACATTTTCCAGATGCTACTAATGCCTTTATTTTGTCCTCTGCGAACTCTGTCTGGAGGTCATTAACCTCAGAAGTCTTTGTCATGGTGCCTGTTGCTAGCTAAATTCCCATAATGCTCTCTGTTTCCCAACATAAGCTGCCTGTTGTCCAAATCATCGCCTACTTGGGTCACTAACTTATAAAACACAGCGACAAACTGCAATATTTCATCTCATTACACAGTGAGTGGCTTCTTTATGTGGCCGACTATGGATGCAAATAACCGGCAATGCTACCAATCAATAGTTGATTAATTATTAATGCAAATGAGCTTAAATGGACATTATCCAGAGCCTACTTATGCCATTTTTAACCACAGATTCATAACATTTGATTCAAAAACGTTTTCCAAGTAACCTATCACTCTTTCTAAACGCATGAGGTCTGTCTGGAGGTCATTAACCACCACAGACGTCTTTGTCATGGTGCCCGTTGTTAGCCAAACCCAAACTCTCATAATGTTAACTGTTTCTCAACATGAACAGCTTGTTGTCCAAATCATTGCCTACTTGGGTCACTTAAGTACAAAACACAGCAAACAAACTGCAATCTTCCATCTCATTACACAGCGAGAGACGCCTGGTGGAACAGCTAGGTACTACAGCAAAACTATTTTCTCACATGCATGACTTTCTTCTGCTTTATCAATTCCAGTATCTTTAATCAGTCAAATTATGAATGGAAAATAACAAACAGATAATCATGAACATCTTAGCAAGCATTTTACTACAGCTTTGTACCGTTGACGTTATTTTGGTGATTTTACTCACATCCCACAACAACAGCTACAAGGTTGGCATTCCAATTATTAGTTATTTGTCACACAGTGCATAAAACAATTAAAATAACTGCAGCAGAGGCCCGTTGTACGCCGCGCTTTTGAGAACATAAATCGGTACAGCTGCACCAATGCACTCCACATGCGACCGCTGGACCCAAACCTGCATTATTTAACGAGCAACAAAGAGCGAGTGGGCTGTCAACGCGTTTCCCCCTCAGCAGAAACGGAAAGCCGCGAACGTGTTAATGGCTGAAAAGCGCTCTTCACACTCTCTTTGATGCCGTCAGGTTGTTGGGTTTGAAGACGCTCGTCTCCGCACTCAGTAAGAGCCTCGGTTGTAGTCGTTCTAAATAACCATTACCGTCTCATCCTCTCACACGCCTGCTGTTGTCGTGTTTAATTATTACTGAGAGTGGTGTCTGGAAATGCACTCTTTTTCTTCCCTGAACCAACCGCTGAGAGGAAGGAAATCTCTCACTGTATCTTTTTCTTAGATTACATTATTTGCAGAAGCCTCCGGTGGGCGCCCGGAGCAGTTTCTGTGTCTTGCTCAAAGGCTCTTGAATAATGTTTGCCGGCACTCTGAATGCAAAAACTCTAAAACTCACCAAGTCTATTTGTCTTATTTTTAGTCAGAATGTCTCATCCCACTTGATTTAAGATAAATTCACTTAACAAGAGACATTTCAGCAGATGGAGGGACTTGTTTTAAGAAAACGCATCTTAAATATCTTGGTAAGTCAAACAATCTGGAAATTCTCGTTTTGAGTTGAATTTAACAAGAAACCTCAAAATAAGTTTAACCCTCATGATGACCCGTTTTAAAGTTTAAAAATGTGGGGAAAAAACTTATTTCACAGTGAAACTTCTGATGTTCACATTTTCAAAATTTTTGGCAAATTTTTGAACATTTGGTGGAAAAAAATGTTAAAAATGTTTAAGAACATTCACATAAAAATCAACCAAAATCCAGCGACAGTCGCTGGATTTTGGTTGATTTTTATGTGAATGTTCTTACTGATATATATGGATTCACTTTAGATATTTTTAGGATTTTTATAGGAAGGTTGTACTCATTTTTTTTTAAATATTTACAAGAATTTTCTTGCAGCATTTGGGGGATTTTCTTAAATAAAACTTTTAAGGGAAACTTTTAAGGAATTACTGGAATTTTCATCCTGAAGGTTTTGCAAATTTTCAGAAATTTGGGGAATTTTTTTTGCTGATTTTTTGGGGGGATTTTTTTCAGATGAGGAAACAGTTTTTTAGTGCCCATAAATGAGGACAGCAGGAGGGTTAAAACAGCTCAAATTAGGAGGTTACATGAAAGCAAAAATCTCTTTTTGAGTGAAAAACTGCTTCTTCTTTTTAGCATATATGGCTTATATTAAGACACCTAAGCTTTACAATCCTGGTAAATTAGAGCTTAAAATAAGTTTTCCAGTTAATTTTAAGATCTCAGTATTCTAAATATCAGATCTTATTTCCAGACATCTCACCAAGCCATTTGTCACTTGTTCTGTTGGCAGATTTTTTCACATATTTCAAGGTAAACGTTCCTTGAAATAATTTGTTTTCTTCTTGTTATGAGTGGAGCTTGTTTTCCAGTGTGTGAAACCGGCCGCCTCCTGGTCCCGGTCCACAGCTGGAACGCTCCCAGTCGACGCCGGGCTCCAGCCAGCAGCGGCCCGTCTCATTTTCATTCAACCTCTTTGCAAGCGGGCCAGCTCGCTCCCCGGCGACTCGGCACGGCGGCTTCTGATTTTCATGTTTTTTAATTGCAGAATGTGGCATTTGAAAGTTCGTTTCACCAGCGCCGGCCCCGTTCAAACCGCTCTGTCTCACAGTTTGTGGTTATATTCAACATTTGGCAGCTTCTCCTTCGTCTTCCATCAGCGTAGAAATGAAACTGTGCTGATATTTAAATATAAAACGAGTCCATATTTATGCTAATTAATATCCCACTCGGCCTTTGAAATACGTTTGCTTTCGGAAGGGATGGATTTTAACTGGGAGAATTTTAAATTATGTTTTTTTTTTTTCCCTTGCTGTGAACATACTGTATATATTTAATGAAAAGACTTAATCCTGTTGTGCTTTGTGAACCGATATATCTTAATCCTCCGAGCCGTAGAACTCCATTGTTGTCCAAAAACACATCAGGGAGCCTCACTGCTGCACCGAAAACCCTCATTAGAGCTCCAAACACGCTCAATCCACCGCTGAATATTAGACGTATTTGTGACTGTTTGCTCTGCTTTAAAAGCCTCTGAGGTGCTGCCAACGTGGAAAAAGGAAGTGATGCATGAATTCAGGCAAATTCTCACTTAATCTATGACCAGATATTCACATCATTTGGCTCTCTACTTGTTGATATTCAACACTGTGGGCCTGTAAACATCCTCACAAACCTACAAAGCAGACGCTCATCAATGTCACGTATTTACAGCTCTGCTTTGTCCAACAGAAAAAGACGCCACCTGCTGGCTGAGGTGTGAACATAAATAACGCAAATACATACAAATCAGAGAGTACAACTGCTCATTTTAGGGCTGAAATGGAAACGTCTCCAGTATGGATGCTAATCATTAAACGCCCAGAATAATTTAACCAAAACATGTTAAATGACAAAGAAAGAAAAAGAAGAAAATGATTTGCAGATCAGCTGTAGCATCTGGTTGTTTTTTGGGGAAAGATTTACGTCTTCAGCGAGGTTAGGAAAGTCAGAAGATGCTGGTTTCGCCTCTTTTTTTTTATGACAAATAAGCAAACCTGTACCTGTAACTCACCTGACCAACACTCAGAGAGCTCACATTAACAGTCCTGTGTCTGATAACTCCAGCAAACTTACTAAAATCAGGCTCCGTGTTGGATTCTCTGGTCCTCTTGTTGCCATGGTGACCTCCAACCAAGCGGCATCGGCTCAGGTGGCTCATAAAACCGGTGAGCGGCGGCCAAACGTCCTCACCACCGTCGTCCCATGAGCCTCGGCGGCGGCGCTGCCATCATTGTCACATGGGAGCACCTTCAATAATAAAACCCAGTTTAGAGCAGAGTTTACCAGGAAGCTGTTTTTAAAGCTTCTATAAATATTCTATAGAAACACATGTATTCACACCTGACCAAGAATCCATAACCTTTATCTGTAGAACAACGTGAGCATGTTTGCACTGAGAGACTTCATTAAGACTCAAAGCAGATCAGAAAACTCACGACACTGAAACACACCGTTAGCGGAACAAGCAGATCCTATCAGAAGCTGCTGCATTCATCAGAGAGCAGCAAACATAATCGACAGGGCTTTATTATCGAGGAAACAGAGACAGAGAAGGAACTGACCCAGAACCACAAGGAGACCTGAAGGTTGCAGGTTTGAACCCAGAAACAGACGCATTTCAAGACCACAAGGCTGAGATCCTAACAGGAATCTTTAAGAACGCTTAATTTAAATTCATAATCAACCATGAGGAGAGGAAGATCACAAAAAAACATTTAAAATGTTCAAAACTATGCGCAAAATGACACTAAGTCACCATACAATACACAAGATTACTCAAAATACTTACAAAACCACCCAAAAAGATGAAAACTGAGCTTAAAGACACACAAAAACACCAAAATAATGTCAAAAACAACCACAAGGAGATGAAATTGACTAGAACAACACTAAAAATGAACAAAATATGGTCAAAGCCAACCATAAGGAGATGAAGGTAATCACAAAGAGCAAATAAAATGTTCTAAACAAGACATAAAATGACCCCAAAGACACACAAAGAAGGCCAGCAAGATAAAAACTATCCCAAAGATGATTCAAAACGACCCCAAAGACACACAAAGCAGCCCAACAAGATAACAGCTGACCCTAAAGACGCACAAAATGACCAAAATAATGTCAAAAACAACCAAAATGAGGACCAGTATGGAAATTGACTAAAAAACAACCTAAAAACGTCCAAAAGAAGACATACTTTCACTCCGAAAAGATGCAAAAATGACCAAAATACGGTCAAAGCCAACCATTGAAAGGGAAACAGTTAAGAAATATCAAGAGAAAAACTAAAAACCAAGCTAATTCAGACGGTCTGATTTCCTCTAGATGGACAGAACATGCTTATAATCTTCCATGTTTGTAGTCTGAAAACATATTTCTGTACCTAAACAAACATGTTTGTCCTGATTAAGATTAATTTCTGACATTTAATGGAGCAAAAACAAACCATTTGGTAAAACTAAGACTCTTATCTGTGCACGTTCCTCATTGACTGAGTCCAACGTCTTTCCTCCACATGACCAATAAATCCCATTAAAACGACGATCCGGAAGCTTCCTGGTTTATCGTTGGCGTGGCGGCACACCGGAGAGTCTGTGGCCTTCAGATGAAGCAGCAGGAATTAATAATTGATGGATCTAAGTGTGCTGGTGGGTTATTCAGCATATTTATCTGGGTCACCCCTCGCTGCACATCTCAGAATGCGCTGAGACGCCGATTCTGAGGCGTGATGAGTTTCCTCAATGCCTCATCGCATCTCGCCAAGTTCCGTTTGATCCGAGTAAACAGTTTGGGAAAATTTACTGCAAACCTCACTGAAGCCTGAAATATTTCACCGATAAGATGCATCCGTTGCATTTTAGAATGAATGAAATCAATGAAAGTGAAGAAAAAGAATCCAAACAGGATACAAATTCATTCCAAAAAGACCCAACAGGATCAAAATAAGGCTAAAGCCAACGATAAGGAGATGAAGACGAGTAAAAAAAGCGCTTAAAATGCACAAAACAAGACGCAAAATGACCCCAAAGACACACACAATGACCCCAAAGACACACAAAATGACACAAATGACAAACAAAATGACACAAATAAACAAAATGACCACAAAGACACACAAAATGACCCCAAAGACACACAAAATGACACAAATAACACACAAAATGACCCCAAAGACACACAAAACAACCTCAAACACACACAGAATGACCTAAAAGACACACAAAAAGTCCAAACAAGATGCAAACTGACCCCTAGGACACACAAATGACAAAAAAATAAGATGCAAACTGAAGCAAAAGTCTCTCAGAACATCCAAATAAGATATAAACCGAACAAAAGTGACACAAAATGACGAAACTAACGTCAAGACCAACCACAGAGAAACTAAGTTGACTTCAAAAACATTAAAAGATGCAAAGATGACCCAAAAAAGTCGCAAAAATGACCAAAACAATGTCAAAACAACCACAAAACGGTGGAATTAAGTATAAAAACACAGAAAAAGTCTGAAAAAGATGCAAAATGACCCCAAAGACACACAAAATTACCTAAATATACAAAATTATCTGAAAGACACATAAAATGAACTAAATACGACAAATCATCCCAAAGACACACAAAAGATGGGGCAGCATGGCTCAGTGGGTAGAGTGGCCGTCTTGTAACTGGAAGGTTGCCGGTTCGATCCTCGGCTTGTCGTGCTCATGTAGAGGTGTCTCTGAGCAAGACATCGAACCCCTGATGGGTTGTGGTTAGCACCTTGCATGGCAGCTTCCGCCATCAGTGTGTGAATGTGACGTATCATGTAAAGTGCTTTGGATAAAAGCGCTATATAAATACAACCATTTACCATTTAAAACATTCAAAAAAAATGTCAAAAACAACCACAAGGAGATGGAAATTGACAAGAAAAGCACTAAAAATGCCCACAACAAGATACAAAATGACCCTAAAATCTTGCAAAAAAAGACCAAAATAAGTTTAAAACCAAAAATAAGGAGATGAAAACAACAAAAAATGCTTAAAATATTCAAAATGAGAGACAAAATGTCTAAAGCAAGATGACAAAATGACCAAAAAGACATTCAAAATGACTAAAACAAGACACAAAATGAACTTAAACCGAAACTTTATGACTAAAATAACATTAAAAACATCCATTTGGAGATGAAAGTGACCAGAAAAGCACTGAAAATGCCAACAAGATGCAAAATGACCCTAAAATCTTGTAAAAAAAATGACCAAAATAAGTTTAAAACCAAAAATAAGGAGATGAAGACAACAAAAAAATGCTCAAAATAAGACACAAAATGTCTAAAGCAAGATGACAAAATGACCAAAAAGACATTCAAAATGACGAAAACACGACATAAAATGACCTCAAACCCAAACTTAATGACCAAAATAACGTTAAAAACATCCATTTGGAGATGAAAGTGACCAGAAAAGCACTGAAAATGTTGAATACAAGATGTTTAACGGACATAAAATCATTGAAAATGTCAAAAACAAGACGTAAAATGACCAAATAATGTTAAAAACAACCACAAGGAGATTAAATCGACAAAAAACACTAGAAACGTCCAAAACCAGACGCAAAATGACAAAAATGAGACACAAAATGTGCATAAAAGACATTTCTGAGTCCTCTCTCCTTCTCTTCATGCTTGTTTTGCTGTGAGTAAAAAATTCAACCCGATCAAATAAAAAGCTGCTTCCTGGAGCTCTGAGGGTTAACCGTAAGTCCTGATGCTTCACCTCGGCTGTAATCTAGCAGCAGATAACGCCTGGCAGAGCTTCACAGCAACACCTCGGCGCTGCATTATTCATGGAGTATCAAAGAAGACGACGGCGTCGGGTGATGAAGGAGAAAGAAATCCTCATCAGGGAGCAGCAGCTAGCGCTAGCCGGACAGTTAGCCGAGACGGACTGACCAGAAGACAAGATGGAAAGAGGAAGAAGTGACGAGCAGCCACTTAAAAACTGTTTTCTGATGCAAATAACTATGTTAAAAGCTTGTGTTGTTTTCTTCTCTAAGCAGAATATTACACAAAGTGACCAAGAAGACACTGAAACGCAAACAAACAAGATGGAAAATGTCTAAGGGATACATAAAACAACCAAAATAATAATTAAAATGATCACGAGGAGATGAAAAAATGTCCAAAACAAGATTCAAAATGACCCAAAGAGACAGAAAACAACCAAATTCCATGCCCGAGCCCCTAAATAACCATAAAACCAACTGAAAGGCCGTAAAAATGTGGGAAAACATCCTCAAAAATAAGGCAATGATGGTTGTTTTACTGTTATTTGACCTGTCTTTGGGTCATTTTAATTGTCTGTTGCTTTGTTTTGGATGTTTTGTGACTAATATGACAATCTAAAGGTCAAAATTGATTTTAAAAACAACAACAAGGCGAGAAAAAAGGACCAAATAGACACTGATAATGTCCAAATGAGACAGAAAATGTCTAAAGGACGCACAAAAGGACCAAAAGAGTATTAAAGAATACCACAAAGAGACGAAAATTACCAAGAACATCAGCAAAATGTGCTCAATAAGTGACCTAAAGTGGCCAAAATAAAGGTAAAAACAACCACAAGGAGATGAAATTGACTAAAAAGGACCTGAAATGTTCAATATGTCAAAATGTCCAAACACTAAGATGAAAATATCTGGAAAAAAAAAAAACACGAAAAATGTTTAAAAAAAAACAACCATAAAGAGACAAAAGTGGAGAAAATATCCACTAAAAATGTCCAAAACAAGATGCAAACTGACCAAAATAATGTTAAAAACAATCACAAGGAGATTAAAACAATAAAAAAAAAATACTCAAAATGACTGAAACAAGATGCAAAATGACTCCAAGGAGACAGAAAATGGTCAAATAAGGTTATAAACAACTACAAGGAGATGAAAGCGATTAAAACAAAAATGTACAAAACATGCAAAATGAGACACACCAAGACCAAAACAAAGTCAAAAATAACCACAAGGAGACGAACTGGACTGAAAAACAACATTCAAAATATCCAAAACAAGAAGCAAAAAGACCAAAATCAGACACAAAATGACCAAAATAATGATCAAAACAATCACAACGTCAATAAAGTGACCAAAAGACACCAAAAATGTCCAAAGACTGCATCCAAAATGTCCCAAAGACAGCATCAAAATGTAAAAAAAAAAGATGCAAAACAACCAAAATGATATTAAAAAATACCGCAATGAGATGAAAATGATCAAAAACAACGTCAGAGAGATGAAGGCAACTAAAAAGACACTCAAAACCTTAAAAACTGGACACAGAATGACTCCAAAAACACACAAAAACATGAAAATATGATTCAAAAAGACATTAAAGACGTCCACAAAGACAAGGAGATGAAAGCGACTGGAAGAACACCTAAAATAAACCCTGGAAAAGCTGTAAAATAACAGTAAACAGCTTAAAAATGGCCGTGAAAATGTGTATTTTCCAAAGTGTAGCAGCAACTTTAGACAGCAAACAGGAAGTGATTATCAGACTGTCCTTGTTCTGTCTGGGTTCTTTAAAAACCGCCTTAAAACAGCTCCAGTAAACCCATATAGGAGGGAAAAGAAACGCCAACAGCCAACTGTTAAATCAGCAGCTCGGTGGCTTCTGTGAGATAAAAACCCGATATCTCCAAAACGTCAGCTTCCCCCCCAAAAACCGACGGCCACGCAAATTACAGCGCCTGTTTAAAGTCGATCCCTGGAGCTGTGACGCCTAATCAGCACTAAAATGTAAACTTTAGAGTTTAAGGACGAAATAAAGAAGCTTTGAGAGAGCAGCAGCAGAATTAGACGCTGGCTAGTTGCCTCGAGGTGAAGAGGTTGGTGGGAAATGTGGTCCGGAAGACACAAAGTGACCCTGAAGAGACATGAAAATAACCAAAATAAGACTAAACACAACCCAAAGGAAGTTAAAGCGACTAGAGAGTCAGTAAAACGTCCAAAACAAGACACAGAATGACCCAAAAGACACACAAAATATCCAAAATAATGTCAAAAACAACCACAAACAGACAAAAGTGACTAGATAATCAGTAAACATGACCAAAAAAAGACACATAATGACCCCAAAGATGCACAAAATAGCCAAAATAATGTCAAAAACGACCACAAACAGACAAAAGTGACTAAATATTCAGTAAACATGACCAAAAAAAGACACAGAATGACCCAAAAGACACACGAAAGGTCTCAACAAGATGCAAAGTGATTCTAAAGAGACATAAAATGGCCAACTTAATGTCAGAGACAACTACTAGGAGACAAAATTGACGAGGAAAACACTAAAAATGTCCAACACAAGACGTAAAAGATGCCAAAGAGACGCAAAATGTCAAAAACAACCACAAGTAGAAAATGTGGCCAAAAGTATACTCAAAATGTCCAAAACAAGATGCAAAATGACAACAAGTGACACAAAAAACTGTCAGCAACAACCACAAGAAGGTGGAAATAACTAAAAAAAAACTCAAAATGTCCAAAGTAAGACACAAACTCATCAAAATGTTGTTCAAAATGACTAAACAAGATGTAAGAAGACCCCAATGAGATTCAAAAAGTACCAAAATAATGTCACAAAGAACGACAAGCAGAAAAATGAGGCATAAAAGTGTCCAAAACAAGACGGAAAATGACCAGAAAGACATACAAAACAACCAACATAAAGTCAAAACCATTGACTAGAAAAACATTAAAAACGTCAAAAACAAGATTAAAAAGTCCCAACAAGTCGCAAATTGAGCCCAAAGATACAAAAAATGAACAAAATGTCAAGACCAACTACAAGGAGATGGAAATGTCGAGAAAAATACTTAAAACGTCCAAAACAAGACACAAAGACTCAAGAATGATCAAAATATGGTCCAAGCCAAGCATTAGGAGATGAAGGTTACTAAAAAAAAAACAAGATGGAAAATGACCAAAAAGACATACAAAATGACCAACACAAAGTCAAAACCAACCATAAGGAGACGAAATTGACCAGAAAAACATTAAAAACGTCAAAAACAAGATTAAAAAGTCCCAACAAGTCGCAAATTGAGCCCAAAGATACAAAAAATGAACAAAATGTCAAGACCAACTACAAGGAGATGGAAGTGTCGAGAAAAATACTTAAAACGTCCAAAACAAGACACAAAGATGCAAGAATGATCAAAATACGGTCCAAGCCAAGCATTAGGAGATGAGGGTGACTAAAAACAATAAAATGTTCAAAACAAGACACAAAATGATCTAAATATCACTCAAAACATCCAAAGAAGATATAAACCAACCAAAAAAGGCACAAAATGACCAAAATATTGTCAAAAAGCGTCACTTTCACTGAGACGGCCGGACTGAAACTGAACAGGAAAAGCTTGTGGTAACCAGAAGAAGCTCTTCTACCAGCAGGCTGCAGATAGAAAACATCGGCATATAAGACATAAAACGCTGCTGCAACGGCCCAGATATCCCGGAGAATTCATAAGCTCCGTGCAGTCGCTCCCGTTTCACAGAGCTCGCTGTGTAATGTGCATTGTGGAGTCTCCAGGGGCTATTTTTCACCGTCCGCCCCGTAATATTCAAACCTCAAGAGACGGCGAGCGTGAAAAATACCTGCAGCACCTGCGGACACGCATTCACCTTCGCCGGTCGTGGACATATAGACATATATACATATATATGTAAATGACTGCGATTTCCAGGAACAGTGCCAAGAGCTCACATGAAAGGAAATCCACACAGAGTCAAGCTTTAGTAGCGGGAAACCCAGCGGCAGAGGCAGCTTTAATGGACAGAAAATGCCCAAAGAGACCAAAAGAAGTTGTCAAAATGTCCAAAACAAGACGCAAACTAATTAAAGTGACACCCAAAGTCACCAAAATAATCTGAAAAACGATCACAAGGAGATAGAAGCGATGAAATGACACTAAAACAAGACAACAATGACCAAAATGACAGAAATAACGTCAAAAAACAACCACAAAGGGATTAAGCTGACATTCAGAAACATCAAAATGTCCAAATACTAACACAAGAAAGTGACCAAAATGTTGTCAAAATGTCCAAAACAAGACACAAAATGACCACAAAGACACACACACAAAAAAAACAAGAGAAACAAAATTACCAAAATAATGCAAAAAATAAAAAAACAAACCCAAAAAGACGTGGAAGCAACTTAAAGAAAACACCCAAAATGTGAAATATAAGATGCAAAATAACCACAAAGAGACACAAAATTATCACAAAGAGACACAAAATGACCACAAAGAGACACAAAACAAAGACCCAGCAGTCTGTTATTCTATGTCCCTCACCGTCCATCCAGCAGCTTGAAGACAGAAATCGTCCTGAGTGGTGTTTGGAGGTCAGTTGTGTTCCACTCTCTGTTGTTAAAAACAATCCAAATGTTTGTTGAGGGTTTCATTCGGCTGTTTGGTCTTCCAGTGCTTGGCCTGACTGACTGCATTCAGCTGCACAGGTGAGGGGGCGGGGCCAAGGTGTGCTCCCATTGGTTTATTAACTTGGACTGACAGCTGTCCAATAAACACAGAACAGACTTTCTAAATGATGGTCAACAAAAACTACAGCAGTGACCCGTTTTACCTGGATTACAACCACATCAAGACAAAACTGCTCCAAAGAAAGACAAAATTACTGCAAAAAAGACAGAAAATCACTGCAAAATCCAACAAAAATGCCGAAAAGAGACACAAAATGATCAAAAATAGGCATATTATGGCTGTTAAGAAACTAAAAGAATGGTAAAAATACACAAAATGACCGCAAAGAGACCAAAAACGCCCCAAAAAACAGACAAACTTCTGCAAAGGCAAACAAAATGATCACAAAATGACGGCAAAAAAGCAAGAAAAGATGTGAAAGAAGCACAAAATTACTGCTACAGGACACAATATGACCAACAAGACAGAGAAAGAGACAAAGAACTGCTGCTGCAAAAAGAAAATTGCTGCAAAGAGACACAGAATGGAAACAAAGAGATAGAAAACAATCACAAAGAGACACAAAATCACTGCAAAAAGGCCCAAAACAATGAGAAAGAGGCATAAAATAACCACAAAAACCAACAAAACTGTTGCAGAGACACAAAATGACCACAAAAAGACACTAAATGAGTGCAAAAAGACACAAAATGATGAGAAAAAGGCAAAAATGACTAAAAAAAAAATGAACAAAATAACTGCATAAAGACACAAAATTATCAGAAAGAGACACAAAATGGCCAAAAGGAGACCAAACAACTGAAACAGCTGCAGTCCACCAGGCAAACCTCCATTCCTGGGCAGCTCAAACCTACAGACGTTAGCTAGCAGCCATTGTTAGCTTGTGTTTAATTGGTGTAACAGGCGTGTTGTGCATGAAATGAGTTGTGTGTCCCTGAGCAGCTCCCTCTTTGAGTTAAAGCCATATCTGCTGCTTCCTCCTTCAGACCGTCAGCCCTGTAATTCTCCCGGCCCTAATCTGGTATTATTATGCTAATGACGAGCAATCACAACACGTTTCGGCGCTAAATTGAAAAACGAGAGTGTTTCAAAAAGCAAACAGTGACAACGGCTTCACGTTCTGAATGCTCAGGGTTGAAATCCAGGAACGTTGAAGCTCCGAAGAGACTTTCAGACGAGTGGAAGTTCAGCTACAGATGAGAGAAAATCAGCAGTCTGATAATGGAGGTACATTTGATCAGTTTAATGATCCAGAATCCAGGCTCTGTGCATTTATTGTTGTTTATTTGCAGATTAACATGAAGCTGAATCACAAGTTTGTCGACAGTTTAGAAACAAAACAAAACACACCAACAAAATTTTTTAAAAACCACCAAGTCAGATTATTAAATGACTGCAATAAAACATCATTATTTTCCACCAGAACATCCACAATCAAATACAAATTATGTCCATATATCCCTGTCAAAGAGAAATGAAATGCACATTTGAAAAAAAAACTGATTTTTCCATCACCTCAGCTGGTTCCATAAACGCATCACGAACATGAGATTGAAGAAACATGAATTCAAATGAAAGGAAAGCAAACAGCAGATTCAGAAGGACATTAAAAGTCATTTACCGTTACGTTTTCATTCAACTCTTAAGTTGCAAAATAGTTTCTGAGGAAATAAAATGTGAAAACAGAAATATTTACAATAAAATGCAAAGAATAAAATGTGAATTTAGGGATTTCATGTGTCAAGCTGATACAGATGTACATTTTCTGTTTGTTGTTGATGTTTAAATATTTCACCTGTAAAAGTACACAAAGTAACTGCAAAAAGACACAAAAGTGATGAAAATATGGATTACAGGACTTCAGTTAATGATTATTTCAGGCTGATTATTTTCTCTGTCAATCATTTTGAGTATAAAATGTCAGAAAATACTAAAACAAGGAAATATCTGAATCCTCCACATCTCAACAATTCAACAGTTTGAACATGAACCAACCCTCAGACACTGGAAGTACTCTATTTGAGTTTAAGGAACTCTGCAGTGGTTCCAAAATCTAAAACCCAAACTCCAGCATGTATGGGCTCAGTGAATGTGGTCTGGACTCTGTGGAGGAGAGTCATGGTTTTAGAGACGCTGTAAAAATACAGAATACCTGCTCTGTGATCCAGATAAACTCCGATTCTGGAGGACTGAGGACCAGAGACAGAAGTTGTAGTGTTGTTGTAGTAAAATGAATAACTGTTGATGTCACAACGTAAAGCCCAAGATTTGTCATTTCTTCCAAACACACATTCCTTTGAGTCTCCTTTTCTGCAGATGTTCTTGTATGCGACCGCTACAGAAACTCCTTCTCTTCCTCTCCACTCCACCTCCCAGTAACAACGTCCAGTCAGACTCTCTTTACTCAGGACCTGCCAATAATCAGTGAATCTGTCTGGATGATCAGGATAAAGTTGTTTTGTCTCATTACTGTTACTTTTCTGTTCCCTTCAGATAATGACAGCCATGCGTTTGCTGTGTTTGGATCCAGAGTGATTTCTCTTGAATATTTTAAGAACTCTTCTCTGGTCTTTGGTTGTGGTTCTGACAGTAAAACATCCACTTCAGTGATTGCCAGTGAGATGTTTGTCCACGTGTCCCTCAGAATGTCCTGTAGTTGATCTCTGAGCTCTTTCACAGCTGCTGTCACGTCCTCAAAGTGTCTCAGAGGACGGATGTTGATGCTGAATGAGTGTGTGGACTCACTGAGTGCTGACACTGAGGGGTAGTTGAGGAGAAACTGGTTGTGATCTGGTGTATCTGAGAGCTGCTTCAGCTCAGCGTCTTTCCTCTTCAGATCTCTGATCTCCTGCTCCAGCTTCTCCTGAAGCTCTTTGACTCGACTCACTTCAGTCTCCTGCTGGGATCTGATCTTCTGCTCCACATCTCGGCCTCTTTTCAGGATGAGATGGATCATCTGGGTGAACATCTTCTCACTGTCCTCCACTGTTTTATGAGCAGATACATTGATATCCTCCAGCTCCTGTTGAAGCAGCTCCACATTTTCTGTCTGTCCTGGATTCTCTGCTGGATGTTCAGTCGACTCACTTCCAGCTCCTTCTGCTTCTTCTTCCTTTCTGCTGCTGCTGGGACTGTTTCATGTCCTTTATGTTCATCCATTGTGCAGAGATAACAGATCAACTGCTGATCAGTGAGACAGAAAATCTTCATCACCTCATCATGATGAGAGCAGATGTTCTCCTGGAGGTTCTTGGAGGGCTCCACCAGCTGGTGTTTCTTTAATGGAGGTGAATCATGGTGAGGTTGGAGGTGAATTTCACAATAAGAGGCCAAACAAACCACACAGGACTTGACAGCCTTCCTCTTCCTCCCAGTGCAGACATCACAGGCCACATCTTCAGGTCCAGCATAGCAGTGATCATCAGCAGCAGCTTGGAGTCCAGTCTTCTTCAGCTCCTCCACTAACTCTGCTAACAGGACGTTTTTCTCCAGGACAGGCCTCGGTGTGAAAGTCTTCCTGCACTGAGGACAGCTGTAGATTCTCTGACCATCCTCTCCATCCCAGTGTGTTTTAATGCAGTCCATGCAGTAGCTGTGTCCACAGGAAGTAGTGACCGGATCCTTCAGTAGATCCAGACAGATGGAACAAGAGAATTTCTTTGAATCCGGTTGATTTCTTTGCTGCGCCATTTCGTCTCTCGGTCACACAGACGGTTAGAGTTTCACTTTCTCATACCTGAAAATAGTCTGAGCTCTGATGTACAAATCATGTGTCCCTGCAGTGAACCGTTCCTGCCAGCCTCTTCCAGAGTGCAGATCTGAAGGGGAGGAACCAGGAAATGAGTGGAAATATGAGCTGTTGTGTTTGTAGATCAGGAAGAGGAGGGTTATCAGGCTGAGTTTGACTCCAGGAGGAGCAGAGAGACGCTGAGCGTTGAACCTTTTTTACAGCAGAACTCATTTCTCATTCAACCCTCAGACAACAGTTTAAAAAACTTACTCAGATTTCCTCACTGAGAAAAATATGAAAATATTACATGTTCACAATTTGCAGACTTTGGCTGATTCGCTTTTATGAACTGACATCGATCCTGATCCCAAGTGACAAATTTAACCCCTTAAATGGCAGTTTGTTTCTGTAATGTCACTGTTATTTATGATGAAAATACATATAAAATGAATTGTCTTTAATGTAATCAGTGGAAATTTCTAAATTCTGTCTTTTGATGATCATAATCAGGAATAGATCAAACATAACTCATGTTGATTCTGATGTTTATTTACAAACAGACTCAGATCAAGGAACTTAAGGACATAAAAAATGATGTATTTATAGTATTTTCTGACTATCACTTCATTACTTAATTTTTACGTAAACCAACATCAGTCTTGATCACAACACATAAATATGCATTAATTTTCAGGATTAAACCATTTAAATGGCAGTCTGTTTACATCGTCAAACACTGAAACAGTTTATATACTATTTGTGCTGAGAAGTATTTTTTTTCTCATCACAGTGTAGGATTGTCAGTGAACAAAAACATTTAGTTTCATGCTTTGTTATTAATATCTTGTGCAGCATCAGATTTTAATGAAAATAATCCCTTGAGACCTTAAGGACAATAGTAGTAGAAATAATAGTAATAATTAAAGCTGCAAGCATCGCTGAACTGACCCTCACACAACCATGTCGGAACATGGCGCATGTGGAGGTGTGGCACAAATTTCAAGGAGTTGAGACTTTGCTGACCAATGTCAGGGATGATATCAGAATTTCTAGCAACAGCACATGGAAATGTAATGACTACAACTTCCTGTTACCAGTAGGTGGCGGTATGATTGTTGCTAACTTTTGGACTGTCGTGGAGCTGAGCAGCTCCTTTAGCACGAGACTCAGACACCCTCAGTGCAAGAAGGAGCGCTACCACAGGTCCTTCATCCCCACTGCCATCAGACTGTAGAACACTACTGTGTAGTTGTTATTATGTGCAATATTTATTGTCTTGTTCTTGCACTTTCGTGACTTTTGCACTCCTCTGTTTTTTGTTTCTAAGAGCCCTGTAACACTAAATTTCTCCTTTGTGAGATCAATAAAGTCTATCTTATCTTATAAAGTCTATCTTAACATGGATGTCTTCAGACCCAGATTCTTGTCCAGCATCTGACATTTGGTCGGGATACTAGCAGCTAATCCGTCTTGTTAGTAATATGCTGAGTCACTGTGATGCTAAAGGCTAGTTAAAGCTAATCGCTAGGCTGCTATGGAGAATTTCACCCATTTAACTGACACTGAAGCACTTTGTTTTAGTGGAATTAGCATCCTTGAATGATAAAATGCAAATTAGTGTTAATATATTAATTTTTTTGTTAAAATGTTCAACATTATGTGAACTTGTAGTAATAAAGTAATTCATCTTCATGGTTTAATTGTAAAATCCAATTGATGTGAAGAGCTAAATGATAAATGTTCAGAGTAGAAGAGTGGTTTCAAAAGATAATCCATTCTAAAATACCTTGATATGGTAAAATATGATGTGTAGTTACTTTTTGTTGTTAAATACTAATTGTTATGGTATATGGTAGTTGAATTTATTGCACTTTAAAGTTTTTCCTTGTTTGTGGTTCTACATTGTGTAAAAATAAATTGAAGAAAGAAGTTAATGAGATCTCATGTTGGAAACCAAACAGAATGAGATAACTTACAACTCTGCACTGTTTATGTTTTTTTTTTTTTTTTTTGTATATTTAGTCTGAGATAGACGAACTCGTGACTGGATGGTGGTGGATGCGGTGTGGCCAACCATAGGACCTGCCTCAGAGGATGTCAGATTTGCTTGATCCACTTTTTGAAGCTCAGGTGAAACACATACATGAACCTGGCTGAGTCATTGAAGGTGTTTAATCCTAGAGGACCAAGATGGATGTTGGTGTCTCCATCTACCCCACCCTGGTAGGACCAGAGGTGCTACACTTCCTTGATGTCACTGTCAGATTGTAAAAATATAAACAATACAGAAAATGAAATATTGTCGTTTATTTGCAGATTAAATTTGTCAACAGTTTAGAAGCAAAACAAACACACCAACAAATGTTTAAAAATCACCAAGTCAGATTATTAAATGACTACTGACTGCAATAAAATATTATTTTCCACCAGAAAATCCACAATAAAACACAAATCCAACACATTTTGTACACATATCCCCGTAAAAGAAAAATGAAATGCACATTTGAATAAAAAGCTGATTTTTCCATCACCTCAGCTGGTTCCATAAATGCATCACTAACATGAGATTGAAGAAACATGAATTCAAGTCAAAGGAAAGCAAAGACCAGATTCTGAAGGACATTAAAAGTTATTTACTGGTAGGTTTTCATTCAACTCTTAAGTTGCAAAATAGTTTCTGAGGAAATAAAATGTGAAAACAGAAATATTTACAATAAAATGCAAAGAATAAAATGTGAATTTAGGGATTTCATGTGTCAAGCTGATACAGATGTACATTTTCTGTTTGTTGTTGATGTTTAAATATTTCACCTGTAAAAGTACACAAAGTAACTGCAAAAAGACACAAAAGTGATGAAAATACGGATTACAGGACTTCAGTTAATGATTATTTCAGGCTGATTATTTTCTCTGTCAATCATTTTGAGTATAAAATGTCAGAAAATACTAAAACAAGGAAATATCTGAATCCTCCACATCTCAACAATTCAACAGTTTGAATCCAAAACCCACAAAACATTCAGTTTCTTCTCAGATACGAAAAATGAAATCCAGAAATGTTTCAGAAGCTGAAAGCAGATTTAAAAATGACTGAAACATTTAAGAATCAACCAGTTCTGTTGTCATGTGACTAATTAATGCTGCAACTACAGAAGTAAACTGTAGATCATGAACTTAAATCAGGGCTGAACATGAACTGACCCTCAGACACTGGAAGTACTCTGTTTGAGTTTGAGGAACTCTGCAGTGGTTCCAAAATCTAAAACCCAAACTCCAGCATGTATGGGCTCAGTGAATGTGGTCTGGACTCTGTGGAGGAGAGTTATGGTTTTAGAGACGCTGTAGAAAGACAGAATACCTGCTCTGTGATCCAGATAAACTCCGATTCTGGAGGACCGAAGACCAGAGATGGGAGTTTGTATGTTGTTGTACCAAAACGTATCACCGATGCTGTCACAACGTAAAGCCCAAGATTTGCCATTTCTTCCAAACATACACCCATCTGGGTTTCCTGTTCTGCAGATGTTCTTGTATGCGACCGCTACAGAAACTCCTTCTCTTCCTCTCCACTCCACCTCCCAGTAACAACGTCCAGTCAGACTCTCTTTACTCAGGACCTGCCAATAATCAGTGAATCTGTCTGGATAATCGGGATAATGTTGTTTTTTCTCATTAATGTTACTTTTCTGTTCCCTTCAGATAATGACAGCCATGCGTTTGCTGTGTTTGGATCCAGAGTGATTTCTCTTGAATATTTTAAGAACTCTTCTCTGGTCTTTGGTTGTGGTTCTGACAGTAAAACATCCACTTCAGTGATTGCCAGTGAGATGTTTGTCCATGTGTCCCTCAGAATGTCCTGTAGTTGATCTCTGAGCTCTTTCACAGCTGCTGTCACGTTCTCAAAGTGTCTCAGAGGACGGATGTTGATGATGGATGAGTGTGTGGACTCACTGAGTGCTGACACTGAGGGGTAGTTGAGGAGAAACTGGTTGTGATCTGGTGTATCTGAGAACTGCTTCAGCTCAGCGTCTTTCCTCTTCAGATCTCTGATCTCCTGCTCCAGCTTCTCCTGAAGCTCTTTCACTCGACTCTCTTCAGTCTCCTGCTGGGATCTGATCTGCTGCTCCACATGTTGGCCTCTATTCTGGATGAGATGGATCATCTGGGTGAACATCTTCTCACTTTCCTCCACAGTTTTATCAGCAGAGACATTGATGTCCTCCAGCTCCTGTTGAAGCAGCTCCACATCTTTCTGTCTGTCCTGGATTCTCTGCTGGATGTTCAGTCGACTCACCTCCAGCTCCTTCTGCTTCTTCTTCCTTTCTGCTGCTGCTGGGACTGTTTTGTGGCCTTTATGTTCATCCACTGTGCAGAGATAACAGATCAACTGCTGATCAGTGAGACAGAAAATCTCCATCATCTTATCATGATGAGAGCAGATGTTCTCCTGGAGGTTCTTGGAGGGCTCCACCAGCTGGTGTTTCTTGAGTTGAGCCACATCATAGTGAGGTTGGAGGTGATTGTCACAGTAGGAAATCAGGCAGCCGAGACAGGACTTGACAGCTTTCATCTTCCTCCCAGTGCAGACATCACAGGCCACATCTTCAGGTCCAGCATAGCAGTGATCATCAGCAGCAGCTTGGAGTTCAGTCTTCTTCAGATCCTCCACTAACTCTGCTAACAGGACGTGTTTCTCCAGGACAGGCCTCGGTGTGAAAGTCTTCCTGCACTGAGGACAGCTGTAGATTCTCTGACCATCCTCTCCATCCCAGTGTGTTTTAATACAGTCCATGCAGTAGCTGTGTCCACAGGAAGTAGTGACCGGATCCTTCAGTAGATCCAGACAGATGGAACAAGAGAATTTCTCTGCATCCAGTTGATTTCTTTGCTGCGCCATTTCTCCTCTCGGTCACACAGACTGTTTGTGTTTTTTTTACTTCCTCGTACCTGAAACTAGTCTGAGCTCTGATCTACAAGTCATCTGTTTCTGCAGTAAACGATTCCTGTCAGCTTCTTCCAGAGTGCAGATCTGAAGGGGAGGAACCAGGAAAGGTGTGGAAATATGAGCTGTTGTGCTTGTAGATCAGGAAGAGGAGGGTTATCAGGCTGAGCTTCATTCCAGGAAGAGCAGAGAGACGCTGAGTGTTGAACATTTTTACGACAGAGCTCATTTCTCATTCAACCCTCAGACGAGTTTAAAAAACTTACTCAGATTTCCACACTGATAGAAATACAAAAATACTATGTGTTCACTGGGGTTATAACTTTTTGAACTTTTTTTCCAAAATCAAAGTCCTGCATCATGACTGGATGAACTTTTTGGTATAATTGAAGAAACCAAACTCCATTTTCAACACTCTTTTAAAAAAGTCCCCTAGAAACAAAAAAGTATTAAATACACATTACAGCCAATGACATGGCTTATAAAGTGAAAGCAAGAATATAAACTGATACTCCAGTATATTATGATGGCAGTACAACTTATCATTGATCCATTATCAGTCATACTGACTTGTAATGGCCCTTGTGATAACGTAGCACGGTTTTGCATTTCATATCACTGACTGTAATGTGTATACTGAAAGCCAGGTGGTCAAGCCGCTCTTGGTTTGTTGTATGGCAGCTGAGTCCTTCAGGGAGCTGTCAAAGATCTTGCCCAGGCTCTTAACTAGTTTTTTGGTCACTGATGGAATGGTGGTCTCTCCCAGGGCAAAGCGGAACCAGCTGGACACTTTACCCTTTTTCAGGACCAGAGACCTGGACTGAGCAGGCTTGAAGTCATCCTTGCTCACGAGTTCAGCTGTTCAAGCTCCTGAAGGAGCTACAAGCATCCTGGAACAGATGTCATCACTGTAAAGTCATCCATTCAGGCTCTTATGGGGGGCTGTCGAGTCCCAGATCTTGATCTGGGCCCTCTGCATTCACCTCGGCAGACTTAACAATCATGTTCATGGCCAATGAGAAAAGAGTTACCAGGATTGCACAGCCAGTAATTATCCCCTTCTCAAGGCGATGCCAGGCAGATGTTACTTGGCCTGAGGAGATTCGCTCACTGAAGCTGTTACAATAGTTCAAAATGAGGTTGCGGATCTTGTCAGGAACATGGTGTCTTACCAGTGTTTCAACGAGCTTGTGTGGGATAGATCCGTAGGTGCTGACTAAGTCGAGTCTGAGAGCTGCCAGGTCTCCTTTGTTCTCTCTTGCCTCCCGGATCAACAGCGTCACCACACCCATGTGCTCCAGACATCCAGGTACTCCTGGGACTCCTCCGTTCTGGACTGAGGTATTGATGTAGGTGTTCTTCAAGAGGAAGTCTGTCAAACGTCGGGACATGATCTTGAAAAAGATCTTGCTCAATGTTGTGAGAGCCCTCCTCTTTCGGGATCCAGACTCCCCTCAGCATACCTCCACTGTGCAGCAACTCTCCCTCTATGCCAGATCACCTTCAGGATCTTCCAGAGATGTCTGAGGAGCTGTGGTCACTGCCTGTAGACTTTGTAGGGGATACTACTGGGTCCAGGGGCAGAGCTAGATCTTGCTGTTCTTCCACCGCGCCAAATTCAAACCTGTGCCAAAAATTCAGCATTTGTACTAACAGTCCTGCATCTCCCAACCCTAAAACGCACCAGCAGGGATACAAGTAATGTCTTCTTAAGAAAAAAAATAAGTCATCAAATTTTCACCATTTCTTAGAGTACAAACAGGAAGAATTTCAACTAATTACATGCAAAATGTGGTTCCATCAAGAAAAATGACCAAATCAAAGCTAAAAATTTTGATATTTCACCATTCTTAATTCAAAAACATGCAAAAAATTAAACATTTGCACCAACAATCCTACAACTCTGAACCCTAAAACCCACCAGCAGGGATAGAAGATAAGTTTTCTTTGCAAATACATCAATAAATCTGCTAAATTCCACCATTTCTTGGAGAACAAACAGGAAGAATTTCAACTTGTTTTGTGCAACATGTGGTTGGACTCCATCCCTCCTTCCCCTCGTTCTTCTTTCACAGCTCATCAAACCCAATCACTCCGGCGGCCTCCGGTTTAGTTAAAGAATTGCAGAGTTGCGGGGCTGTGAAAACCTCCCCCAGATGTTCGGTCCACATGACCAGAGAAAGACAGTGGAGCCGGCGGGGGCTGCTCTGGCCACCACCAACTAATTAAAGAAAAACTCCCACAGTCCACTGTTTCTCTAGGTGTGTTATTTTGAGGGGAAAGCCACGCGACCCGTGAACAGAATGAGTCAAGTGACCCGCGAAAGGCCGCAGGAAATGGAGTCTGGAGGACGAGCCGGGCCGAGATGACGGCAACAGAAACAGAGAAAAAAAAGAGAAAAGGTGTCCGAGACAGAGAGACGGGAAATTGAAGGAGGGAAGGAGGAAGAAAAGGCCGGGAATTAGCAGAACACAATAGTAATAATGACGGGTCACGGCGTGGGTGGAGGAGACAATCCACAGGAAGCAGTGATGAGTTTGGTCCGTTGGCAGCAGGAGACTAAAACAAGTTCATCTTTAATAGAAGAAACAACATAAAGGGACAAACAGAAAATTAATGTCAACCTGGAAACAACTCAGAAATCACTATTATGTGAAGTTATTATTTTGTGATGACGAAGCCGCTCTGACAAAACTGATCCCGCAGGAGTCAATCTCTAATTTTAGCCGTAGTTTACTTTGGCCGTATCATTTATTGATCTACCTCAACCGGCTGCAGGTGGAAACTCACACAGAGCCACAAAAATATGTAAAAAATTTCCCACAAAAATATGTAAAATCAGCACAAATAGATGTAAAATCACCATAAAAAGATGTAAAATCACCACAAAAAGATGTGAAATGACTACAAGAAGTATGTAAAATCAGCACAAAAAGATGCAAAATTACCAAAAAAAGATCTAAAATTACAACAGAAAGGAGTAAAATCACCACAAAATAATCTAAAATCACAAAAAAATGTGAAACCACCACAAAAATGAGTGAAATTACAACAAAAAGCTGCAAAATCACCACAAAAAAGATGTGAAATCACCTCTATCAGCTGCAAAATCATCACAAGATGTAAAATTTCTACAACATGTGAAATCACCACAAAAAGATGCAAAAATTACCAATAAAAGATGTAAAACTACAACAAAAAGATGAAAACTCACCACAAAATACATGTGAAATCACAACAAATGGGAGGTGATAAATATTTGATGTTTATTTTTTCTGACACTAATGAGCTGTTAAATAGTTAATAATCTTATGAAACACATCGGGGGCATAGTTCTCGTCTTGTTTGTATCCCGTGTCCCAGTAGAACTCCAATTTGCCCTTTGTGCCGCTTTGTTTCTCGTCCACGTAACTGCTGAGCCGGTTCAGTGCAGTAAAAACACTCGGATGGTAATAAAATGCCAATAACCCGGTGTGATCCAGCGTTACTGCCCCCCGGCCCAACATTTAGCCTCTAGGCCCCTCATCCGTGATGAAGCTCACTGCCAGCTAAAGACCGCAGAGGTTGCTTTTATTTTACCGCCCCGATGCTTTGTCCATCTGACGAACGTACACATGCAGAAATAAATGCACTTTTTATTTAAACTACACCTGCGAGAGCTTCCTTCAGACGCAGTTTCAGTTCTGATGAATCCCGTTGCTCGTTAAAACTTAAAATACAGCGGCGAAATATGAAGCGGGAGGGTTCTTCATTGGTAACTGGAACATTTGGACCTTAAAAGAAAAAGAAAAAATATTGCCTTTTCTTTTTCTCTAATCTCCATCGAGACAGATACATTCAACACAGAAAAAGATGTGAAATCACCACAAAGAAGATGTAAAATCACCACAAACAAGATGTAAAATCACCACAAAGAAGATGTAAAATCACCACGAAAGATGTAAAGTCACAACAGAATAAGTATAATCACCACAAAAAATGTAAATCGCCACAAAAAGATGTGAAATCACCACAAAAATGTGAAATCACAGCAATGAATGTGAAATCACCACACAAAAAAAATTACTACAAAATAATGTGTCATCCCCACCAAAAGAGGTGAAATCATCACAAAATGATCACAAAATAATGTAAAATCACCACAAAACCATGTGAAATCACAACAAGAAAGAGGTAAAATCACACCAATAGATGCGAAATCGGCACAAAAACATGTAAAATCAACGCAAAAAGATGCTATATCACCACCAAAAAATCATCCCAAAAATCTGTCAAAACACCATTAAAACGTGAAATCACATCAGAAGTGAAATCACCACAAAAAATGTGTAAAATCACCACAGAAAGTTATAAAATCACCACAAAAGCGTGAAATCACAACAAAAAGATGTGAAATCACCACAAAACAATGTAAGATCACCATATAAAGATGTGAAATAAACGCACAAACCTGTGCTTTTCATTTATACCTACACTTAAATTACATCTGCAAGAGCTTCCTTCAGACTTAATTTCATTTTCTTAAACCCGACCAATAAATCCCGTAGCTCGTAATCAATGTAAATAAAGCCGTTCCCGGACAGAGTGGGAATAGGGAGGGTTCTTCATTTACAGTTGGAACATTTGGACCTTAAACTAAAATAAAACATTGCCTTTCCTCTTTCCTCTAATCTCCATCCAGATGCATAAATTCACACGGTGCTGCGCAAAATGAAGAAACCGCCCACCGCTGCTTCTGCTGCTGCTGTTAAATATTAACATAACAAACAAGGGAAAAACAGAATGAAAAAAGCTCCAACACATTAGAGGTTATTGGAGGTCATGTTCTACATTCTAGAGAGCGACCGGTGAAGCACCGAGCGTCGGTGGTTGAACTGAATAACTAAGAGTCGCCTGCTGGGAACGTTTCTGCTCTAGAACCACAGGAGCTGCTGGAGGTTCTGCTGCCGGAGGTTTTTGTAACGAGCAGCTGAATCCAGGAACCGGTAATGAGCCGGCAGAACGACGAGGACAACCAACCGCTGTGTTTGTGGTATTTGGGGAATATCGATGAGGGTTCGTCAGACAACAAGATGGATATACATGTCTGGAAGTCGGTTTTTCTGCCAATAGTTCTTGTGCTGCAACCACCAGTTGATTTTCAGAAATCATATGAATGTTTGCAGCTGTTCTGCTAACACTCTGTTATGTAAAGTACGAAAGATGCAAAAATCACCACAAAAACAAGTGAAATCACAACAAAAAGATGTAAAATCACCACAAAATAATCTAAAATCACCACAAAAACGTGTAAAGTCACCATAGAAAGACGTGAAATCACCACAAAAAGATGTAAAATCACCAAAAATGACGACAAATCACCACTAAAATGTGAAATCGCCTTGAAAAGATGTGAAATCAACACAAGAGGTGAAATCACCACAAAAGATGTCAAGTCACCACAAGATGTAAAATCATGATAAAAATGTGAAATCACCACAAAACAAGTGAAATCACAAGATGTAAAATCACCACAAAAACAGGCGAAATCACCACAATAAGATGTAAAATCACCAGCTGATATAGTTCTACTTTCAGAAATCAGCAGAACAGGAAATGGTGACGAAAACAATGCTTAAATGATTTAACGTACTTTAAATACTGAATTTTTATGTGAATTTAGAATTCCATTGGGGCTATAAGGCAGTGAGAGTCCCTGTTGAACATTTAGTTCACTCCCAGACAACCTGCTGAGACTTTATTTGACCCTCGTCAGGTTGGATCCATGTCAGACCTCCGGCGGCATGAAAGGGAATTATTAGGAAGTTAGCAGCAGCAGATCAAACGAATTCTGTCTGTCAGATCGACAGCAACGCTTTCTGGATCAGATCAACTGATTCTGTCTCTGCTTCCTATTTTCGTCCCTTTTCCATAATAATTAACTGACCAAAGTTAGATTTTGCTGCTGAAATTCAAATAAAAAAATGCACAAAACGCACAAAAAGCCTGAGAACAGGATGAATGAAACGTTACAGGAAAGCTAACGTTTGTAGATTCATTATTTATTTGTAGTTTTCTTGACCGTTAATCACAGCAAACCCGCCTCTCTCCAACGCCAAGCTGACAATAACATAAGCTCCCAAGGCCATTTGTCAAGCTGATTTTTGCACATTTGTCATTTATGCACCGCTGCCGATTCATCACTCCTGCTGCTGCTTCTACACCTCAGCTGTTCCCGAGGTTGTTACGGCGCAGCGATCCTTTATCTGCTTCCGTCGCAGTTTATGTTGAGTTTGCAGCTATTCAGGAACGTGTCGGCAGGACAAATGTGACTTGGTGATAGATTTTCAGAAACCATAAGAACATTTGCAGGTACTCTGCTACCACTCTGTTAAGTAAAGTACAAAAGATGCAAAAATCACCACGAGAATGAGTGAAACCACCACAAAAAGATGTAAGATCACCATTAAAAGATGCTAAATCATGACAAAAATACATGAAATCACTACAAAAAAGATGTAAAATCACCACAAAAAGATGGAAAATCACCACAAAAAGATATAAAATCACCACAGAAAGATGCTAAATCATGACAAAAATACATGAAATCACTACAAAAAAAGATGTGAAATCACCACAAAAAAGATGTGAAATCATCACCGAAAAGATGTAAAATCACCACAAAAAGATGTAAAATCACCACAAAAAGATGTAAAATCACCACGAAAAGATGTAAGATCACCATTAAAAGATGCTAAATCATGACAAAAATACATGTGAAATCACCACAAAAAGATGGAAAATCACAGCAAAAAGATATAAAATCACCACAGAAAGATGCTAAATCAACACAAAAAGATGGAAAATCACAACAAAAAGATGGAAAATCACCCACAAAAAGATGGAAAATCACCACAAAAAGATATAAAATCACCACAGAAAGATGCTAAATCAACACAAGATGGAAAATCACCACAAAAAGATGCAAAAGCAACACACAAAACATGTAAAATCACCACAAAAAATGTGAAACCACAGCAATAAGACGAAAATCGCAAAAAATATGAATTCAGCACGAAATATGTAAAATCAACACAAAATAATGTAGCATGATGTGAAATTGCCACAAAAAGCTAAATCCTTACGAAATAATGTCAAATCCCCCACAAAAAAGTGGTGATACACCATAAAAAATGCAACATCACCACAAAAAGATGTAAAATCACCAGGAACGTGTCGGTGCCATAAACGCGACTTGTGTTAAACTGTGGATTGGAGTTTGTGAAGTGTGAGATAAATGTTGGATTGTTTGTGTGTCTTAAAGGAGCTTCAGAGTTCCTGTGTGTGTCTGTGCGTAGCCGTGGAACCGAGGAGCTGCCGTCTGGTAAAGCCTCCACCTGCTCACACTCCGGTGGTCTTCCACTGTGGGTGGGAGTTCGGCAGCACCTTGGTGGTCTCTTAAATCCCCGACTCCTCCGTGGTCGGGTTGAGCCGAGGCATGTGTGTGCACGTTTCAGAGCAACTGTATGGACAGTTTTTTTTTTTTAATACAGCCGGTGCTCCAACGCTTCCCAGCATTCAGCGTTGTGAGACTGATTGGAGGAGCTCTGAAGGTTTGCGTGGGTTTAGCAGAGCTCATCATGCGTGGTCCAGCAGACATCCCGGAGTTAGCTGAAGTTTCACACCTGAAAGAAGTTGAATCTGCTGCATTCTGATGATTAGCACCTCGTTTCTCTTTATCTGCTTTCCAGTTCGACATTTTTATGTAGTGTGAGTTGAACTTCAGCAAACCTCTGGTGCTGTGACTGTTCACACAGTTTTAAGCTGTAGGTCACAGTATTTTTTCAGGTGGAAAACAAACTACCACTGAACGCTCACAGATTTCTACAACTTTGAATTCCTCCAACCTGATGGAGACTGCTCTGTCTAACTTATTTAACGTCAAAAAACCTGCAAAAATCCTAAAGTTTGCTTCAGGTAAACACCTGAAATAAGCTGTAATGTGCTGTATGTTGATGATAAGCTTCATATGTACATGTAGTGAAACTACAAATGTTAGCTCTTCTGTATTGTTTCACTCAATCTGTTCTCAAGCGTTTTGTGTTTTGAGCATTTTTCACGTTTCCATGTTAAAATCACCACAAAATAGGTACACACGTGGACAAAATTGTTGGTACCCCTCAGTTAAAGAAGGAAAAACCCACAATTCTCACTGAAATCACTTGAAACTCACAAAAGTAACAATAAAAATTTATTGAAAATTAAATAATCAAAATCAGCCATCACTTTTGAATTGTTGATTAACATAATTATTTAAAAAAACAAACTAATGAAATAGGGCTGGACAAAAATGATGGTACCCATAACTTAATATTTTGTTGCACAACCTTTTGAGGCAATCACTGCAATTAAACGATTTCTGTATTTGTCAATGAGCGTTCTGCAGCTGTCAACAGGTATTTTGGCCCACTCCTCATGAGCAAACAGCTCCAGTTGTCTCAGGTTTGATGGGTGTCTTCTCCAAATGGCATGTTTCAGCTCCTTCCACATATGTTCAATGGGATTCAGATCTGGGCTCATAGAAGGCCACTTTAGAATAGTCCAACGCTTTTCTCTCAGCCATTCTTGGGTGTTTTTGGCTGTGTGTTTTGGATCGTTGTCCTGTTGGAAGACCCATGACCTGCGACTGAGACCAAGCTTTCTGACACTAGGCAGCACATTTCTCTCCAGAATGCCTTGATAGTCTTCAGATTTCATCGTACCTTGCACACTTTCAAGACACTCTGTGCCAGATGCAGCAAAGCAGCCCCAAAACATTACTGAGCCTCCTCCATGTTTCACCGTAGGGACAGTGTTCTTTTCTTCGTATGCTTGGTTTTTGAGCCTATGAACATAGAGTTGATGTGCCTTACCAAAAAGCTCCAGTTTGGTCTCATCTGTCCAAAGGACATTCTCCCAGAAGCTTTGTGGCTTGTCAACATGCATTTTTGCAAATTCCAGTCTGGCTTTTTTATGAGTTTTTTTCAGCAGTGGTGTCCTCCTTGGTCGTCTCCCATGAAGTCCACTTTGGCTCAAACAACGACGAATGGTGCGATCTGACACTGATGTACCTTGGCCTTGGAGTTCACCTTTAATTTCTTTGGAGGTTGCTCTGGGCTCTTTGGATACAATTCCAACGATCCGTCTCTTCAATTTGTCATCAATTTTCCTCTTGCGGCCACGTCCAGGGAGGTTGGCTACTGTCCCGTGGGTCTTGAACTTCTGAATAATATGAGCCACTGTTGTCACAGGAACTTCAAGCTGTTTAGAGATGGTCTTATAGCCTTTACCTTTAAGATGTTTGTCTATCATTTTTTTTCGGATGTCCTGGGACAATTCTCTCCTTCGCTTTCTGTTGTCCATGTTCAGTGTGGTACACACCTTTTCACCAAACAGCAGGGTGACTACTTGTCTCCCTTTAAATAGGCAGACTGACTGATTATGAGTTTGGAAACACCTGTGATGTCAATTAAATGACACACCTGAGTTAATCATGTCACTCTGGTCAAATAGTTTTCAATCTTTTATAGAGGTACCATCATTTTTGTCCAGGCCTGTTTCATTAGTTTGTTTTTTTAAATAATTATGTTAATCAACAATTCAAAAGTGATGGCTGTTTTTGATTATTTAATTTTCAATAAATTTTTATTTATTGTTACTTTTGTGAGTTTCAAGTGATTTCAGTGAGAATTGTGGGTTTTTCCTTCTTGAACTGAGGGGTACCAACAATTTTGTCCACGTGTGTAAAATCACCACAAAAGATGTAAAATCACCACACAAAAGATGTGAACTGAACCACTTCTGTCCGAAGGAGTCAAAGATAAACCAGAAGACCTTCAACAAATCTCTGAAAGGACTAAACTACATGAATGTTTTTATTGCGACAAAAATCTGAGTGTTTCAATGATGCCAGAGTTCTAGGAGTCACTACAAACTGAACACTGCCATCATAAACATGGTCTGTACTAGTAAACTTTTGTTCATGCCTGTACAAAACATGTTTCATATCCTCAGATGTGAAGAGTTAACAACTCACAAAAAACATCCAAATTGACTAAAAAGTGGATCAAAATGGAATATAAGTTGCTCGGATATGACCCAAAAATTGTGCAAAACGACTAAAAATTGGTCCAAAAAGACTAAGAATTCAAAATGACTGAAACCTGTCCAAATTGACTCAGAAATGACTTGAAACCTGTCAAAAATTACTTTAAAAATGGTTGAAAATGACTCAAAATTGTTGAGAAATGACTCCGTTAGTGGTAAAGAAATGGTTCCATCAGGCTAGAATGAAGATTCTGGACTGGTCCCCCCAAATTCCTGACTTAAACCCATTGAGAACCTGAAAGACGAGTCAGACTTGAGTCAGTTAAATCCAAGGTATAATGATACTGCCATTACCATGCTTGACGGCAGGTATAGAGTCCAGATGAGTCGAACATAAACCAGAAGAACTGAACTGAGCTGCCAATGGACAAGTGAAACTTGACTTCTTGCCTGTAGCATCGCTTTAGCTTAGCTCCGGCGCTGTGAAACCGTCCACACACGTACAGTTCTGATCTGCAGGTCATGTGTGTTCAAGAAGCATTCCAAACCAAACACGCCGTCGCCGCAGCAACACATGTAAAACACCGGAAAATATCCTCAAAGCGTAGAAACAGGCTTCGTGTGGACGTAAAAAGCACCGGACCACCTGTGCAGACAGCTGGACTCATTAAAGCAGGAGGACGGCAGGATCTGCTCCATCACATGAACGAGAGATGGACGAATGAAAAACACGGCCGAGTCACCTTTAGTGGCACTTTTTCACTCTATCATAGTCCGAAATGACAAACAACATTCATAAAGCGATTAATTTAGCTTTAAATATCATTAATCCTGCTCATAAGAGTATAAATAATAAGAAAACAGATTAAAAAATAGCAGCTGCTGCCTGATTCCAGCTCCATGGAGGGTTAGCTTTGTTTTGTTTTGTGATGGTTGACATCAAGAATTTATTATTATTATTATTATTATTATTTTTACAGATCTTTTGCTTAAAAACAAAGTAAAGTTTAGGGTGTGTATGTTTCAGCTTCTTTAAACTGCCTTCAATATTTTTTTCAACACAAGTTTGAGCTTTTTTCTGTCTTTTTCTGTTTCATTTTGCCTCCTTGTAAAGCACATTGAGACTCTTGAAACTGCTCTAAATTTGCCTGTAGCGTTTCTAGAAACTGTGTGATATAATCCTTGAAATTGGTCAACTACGTCTCAACACCTTGACATTTCTGTCACACCTTGACGTGCGCCGTCCCGACATGCATGGATGTGCGAAGACCCGTTCAGCGATGCTTGCAGCTTTAATTATTAATCTTTTAGTCTCTTTCTGCTGGCTCCCAGTATGTTTCAGCCTCTTTAAACCCTCTCAAAGTATGTTTTAGTCTCCATTTTTTAAACACCAATTTGAACATTTTTCTGTCTTTTTATAAGACTCATCCGTTTCATTTTGCCTCCTTGTAAAGCACGTTGTAACTCTGAAAACTGCTCTAAATTTGAACCTACCGTTGCTACAAACTGTGTTGAAATTGCTGAAGTAGGTTTCACTAAATTGACATTTCTGTCACACCTCGATGAGCGTCACATGCCAACACATGTGGGTGTGTGAGGACCTGATCAGTGCTGCTTGCAGCTTTAATTATTATTTAAATTTCAAGCATGCAAGCTGCAGCATAAACTCATCTTCTCTCATCTTAATTTTGACTCTACTCCTACAAAATGTGTTTGAGCCCAGCACAGGATTGCGACGTGCAGACTGACAACCGTTTGAGATGTGCTGCTTGCTTTGTGAAACCCTCGGTGGGTTTTCCAGCGGGCTCGCTATAGATTTTGTCACTGCTTTGTCGGAGCCCAATGACAACTGCTGCAGCAGCTCACATCAGAGGCTGCAGACAGTTTGCACAAAGAGAAGACGGCGCTCCGACAGGCTCAGCGTGACACTCCGTCATACAGACAATATGGATAATCTATAAGCTTTTGTATCCTTTTTGTAAGCATCGCAGTCGAACTGAGAGGAATGCTGTCTTTTCACAAAATGTTCACACTCAGAAGCTGCTTCACTGTCTGACCTGTTTGCCACTGAGAAGATGAAGCTAAAGGCCTTGGAAGTCAGCCGTTATTAAACCTGCAACCTTCCAGACGGCTGCACCGAGGAGCAAAATTAATGTGTTAGCGGCTACGTTAAGCCTAAAGTCGAGAGTTTTCAGTGTCAGGAAGGTAAAAGGTTCTGTTCAGAGTTTAGGATTTAAATGGGCTGTAGAAGTGTCACCTCTTAGTCAGTTCTCCGCCTGATATTAGGGTTTTCCTTCTGCAAAACTGTTGAGCTGAATGTTAATAATCTCACTGAATGAAGCCGTGCAGCAACAGTATGACAAACCTGCATGTAAAGGTAAGGGCCTGTCAATCATAGTATTTGGTTTCAACTTCGGTAGATCTGTGTAAAATGCTCTTTTCACTGTTTTTCAACTAATTTCTGATCACTAGGGCTGGCCCAAATAGCAGTTTCTGGGCTCTGGGCTAATATACAGAATATTAGGTATATTAGGATCGGTTCCTCTAGTAACGCCTGATGTGGGGGCCTGTCGGGTGAATTCATGAGACAAATACTGTTCGCGCGACATCATCCACCAGCAGCTGGCGTAGTGTTCACTTGTTGTCATGGTTATAGTGACGTTGTGCCGCTATCTGGCAATGATACAGAAATCTTGAACAAATCCATGGATCCAGACTATGAGCCACATCACTGCCAAAATCTAATCAGGTGGTCCTTGTGTCATTTCTGACTTTCCCTGGAAATTTCATGGTAATCTGTTAGTCCGTTTTTGATTAAAGTTGCTAACAGACAGACGGACAAATGTATGCTAGTTGTCACATAACTACGCTGCGTTCCTTGGAGGAGTAAATATCAAGTTTTGCATCACTGAAAATCAATGCAACATCACTTGGTTAAACAAAAGCAGCAGTTTGTCATCATGTATGGTGGATTGATCGCTGTGACAGGTGACCAACCAAGAAAGTTGGTAGAACAAAAGATACTGTGGAGCCCTGTTAGTGTGCCAAAGATGATGCTGAAATATGAACCAACCCTAACTATACATGTGAACTCAGATATATTTTTGTGAACACAGTCATCATTACTGATCTAAATGAGCCACATTTCTAAGAAACAATCACAATTTAAAGAGGACAAACTGAAAAACTCCGGTTCACAGTGTTCATCTAGTGAAACGGTTGCATTAAAACTATAAAAACAACCTCTTTTTCTACAACAAACTGCAGAAATGAAACGTGTGTCGCCGCCTCATCCACAACACTTCCACTCCCACGGCATCGGGTCGGTTCTCGGCTCAGTTCTGCATTTACTAACTGCTCCCTGCGGCTGCCGGTGAATATTTTTAAATGGAAGACCGTCACGGCAGCCCGTAATGACCTGTTTGCTCCCTTCATTAACTGTCACTTTAGATTGTCGGGAACGATTCCTCCGACACAAAGTGCAGGTCGGATTAATCGTGCGACTCCGACAAACGGCCCAATAAAAGCCCTTCCAGATATCATCGCTTCGAGCCGCTTGCGAGATACGATTCTTCTCCATAATCTGCCGTAATAAAAAGGGTTTCTCTTTTATGGCCGGGCTGTTTACGTGGTTTATCTGCAGGATAACAGCAGCGGAAACAGAGAGGTTTGGGAATGTAGAGATGGATGGATGGACGGGGAAAGGAAAAAAGGGGCGATGCTCGGTGAGATACCAGAAGAAGAGGTTCAGTCGACGGCGACCAAATGATTCATGACAAGTGAGCTCAGTGCTCAGACCTCTGGGGTCGGCGAGGAAGATAACCGAGAGCAGTGACGAAACGAGACGGAGCAGAACAAAGAGGAAGGAGGACGGGATTGGGAGATGGGCAGATTACCGCAGACGGAGGGAAAAGATGTTGGAGTCGACGTTCGGTCGGCTGGTTCAGTCTGGAGGTCAGAAAAGCAACAACTTCTAACAGTCTGTTGGTGGAAGTTAACGGAAACGCTGCATCTACGACAACTCCAGGGATCACAAAGATCCAGCTGCTTTTTAGTTTATTTAGTGTGATATTTAGGTGTTTTTGGTTCTTTTATTGTGTTATTTAAGTGATTTTGGTTCTTTTAGCGTGTCATTTAGCTAGTTTATGATTTTCTAGGTTCCATCTGTTTGTTGTTTAGTTACTTGTTGGCTCCTTCAGTGAGTCATTTACCTACTCTTTAGTTCCTTTAGGGTTTTATTTAGGCGGTTTTTGGTTCCTTTAGGGTTTTATTTAGGCGGTTTTTGGTTCCTTTAGGGTGACATTTAGCTAGTTTTTGGTTCCTGTAGTATGTTATTTAGTTCGTTTTCATGATTTTGAGTCTCATTTCTGAGATTTTATGTCTCGTTTTGATGATTTCACATTTTTCTGTGATTTTGTGTCTCGTTTTTGCAATTTTGAGTTTCGTTTTTGATTTTGCGTTGTTTTTGTGGTTTTGTCTTATTTTTATGATTTCACATTTTATTATTGTGATTTTGTCTTGTTTTTAATTTTGTGTCATTTTTGTGGTTTTGTCTCATTTTGATGGTTTCATGTTTTTTGTGATTTTGTGTCTCGTTTTAGTGATTTTGTGTCTTTTTGAGACTTTTGTCTCCACATACTGTAGATATTTAACTATTTCCATGTTTCCAGCCTCTTTGTTTTGTCTGTTTGTTAATCCTGCAATCAACTACAGTAATTCCGAAAAAAAAAGGCTAACTTATTGTAAATAGGAAGTTGTTGTACATAAATTATGATGAAAATAATCTTTGGGTCTTAAAAAGTCCAAATATATTTCACTGACCCTTATAGCATTTAACAGAAAATATTGAGTCTTATGTTACAAAACCTAAAACTACAGCCGTAAATTGGGTCCAAATCACTGAAAATAAAGTCTTTTTTAAACTCAGAATATGTTCTAAACTTACATCTTGCTCACCAGTGGTTCTCTGGTAGTCTGACGTTTATTCTCGCTGCTTAAATCCATTAAGATGAAAAAGAAAAAGCAGCAGCAGATCAGAACATTCTGGTTTTAAGTCTGCAGCATTCAGAGTTTTTTCTTCACAAACAGGGAGGCGTTGCTGCATTTTAATGGAAGCTATCAGAATGTCCTCATTTGTTTCTGAAAGCCGCCTCTTCGGTGAGAACAAAAACACAGCGTTTGGGAGCGGAGAGAGTTTTTCCTTTATTGTGGCTGATCCAGATCTGTCCGTCTCCCCTGATGTTCTCATGGACTCTGCTTTAAACTCCTCTCCAATCACTCTCCTCGTCACGACGAGTGTTCTTGACCTTACATCTTCCTCCTCTCCGCTGCTTTTCTAAACCACATAATGAGTTCTTGTCTGGGTATTTTTCTTTGGTCTAAAACGCTGCAGCTATTGACGGGTTCCTACCTGTCCTCTGAGCCGGCGACATGTTTTCAGAATAACCGAGGAGGACTTAATGCATTTTTATCGTCCACGCTGAAACTTCAATCAAACAAAACACACCAAGCTTCTAATGTTGGGCTTTTGAAAGGAGCCATTTAGACCGTCGATATGAAGAGCAGAAAAAAGTCTGAGAGGAACTTGTTTGCTAAAATCAACACAAAAAAAAGAGAGAAAATCTATTAAGAGTCGAAGAAACAAGTTCTGGGGACGAACAGAAAATCTTCAGCAAAGTGACACAAAATCTCTTTATGGCTTCAAGACCACGAGGAAAAAACTGATTGACTGTCTTGTTGTGATTTAGTGTCTCATTTTTGTGGTTTTTTGTCTTTTTAAAAAAAATTGTATATTTTGTGATTTCGTCTTTTTCTGATTTTTTATCTTATTTTTTTGATTGTCTCATTTTTAAAAAAAATTTGTCTGTCACTTTCATGGTTTCGTGACTCGTTTTAATGGTTTTCTGTCTCATTTTTGTAATTTTGTCTTATTTTTTTGATGTGTCTCATTTTTGTGGTTTTGTGTCATTTTTGTGGTTTTGTGTCTCATTTTGATGATTTATGTCTCATTTTGATGGTTCTGTGTCTTTTTTTTTGATTTTGTGTCTTATTTTTCTGATTTTATGTCTTGTTTTTACGATTTTTTTGTCTCATTTTTGTGGTTTCGTGTCTTATTTTTGTGATTTTGTGTCCCGTTTTTGTGAAGTTGTTCCTCTTTCATTTCTCACTTTTCAGATTTTTCGTCTCTTATTGGCAAAGTTGGACAGTTTGCTCCGCTTCTGCATTTCAGATGTTAAAGATTTGATTAATAACAGGAGTCGTCCTGCAGCTGTTTGACTTTAATCTCAAGTCTCTGGACTGCAGATAAAATAAACACCGGCGAGCCTCAGCATCTCCATATTTGATTATTCTCCTTTCAAATCCGTCTGCGGCGACTCCACAGGCGACAGATGTGTACATCGCAGCACAAACGCACACAAACAGACACACAACGTCACGGCCGTGTTCCTATCGTCTCGGCCACGGGTTACCGTTCTGTCACGGCGCCCGGTTTAGCATGAAGCAGCGCTCATTTGTATGTTGATAAAATGTAATCTCCCAGGTGCCTGGCTGCATTTGTGATCGGCGTCCTTCTGACATTTGCAGAATGCCAAGCAGAATCTTCTGCCAGCCGTGTTCTTTCTGCAACATTAACCGTTTGTGCTGCGAGTCGAGACCTACAAACTTGCGAATTTGCATTTCTTTGTGCGAGCTCCGTTTGTTTGCTTGTTTGTTCCCGAGAGACGCAACGGAGGATTACGCCGACGTTTCCTCGAGACGGCAGATAAGACGGAAACGCTTGTGTCCGACAGGAATTGGAGTTTTATGATCTTCAAGAATCTGAGGATATTTTCCGTCAGAATATGTGTCGACTTGTTGCTGTTTCATTGCGATATGTGACAATAATTCATCAGGACTGTACTGGAAAACAAGATTAGCAGGTTTGTGGAGCTTAAAATCAGTTTTAAATGTTGAAGTTTGAGGTTTATATCAGCTTCTTGTTACTTCCCTATAAATGATTCAGATTGTTGAATCAACCTGTTGAGCCCTAACACAATTAAACAAAGCTGTGTGGTTACAGCAGCAGAAACTGAATGTGTTAAGCTACACCGTCCAATGCTACATTTACCCTGTAACACTACATTTACCCTCTAACGCTACATCTACCCTCTAATGCTACATTTACCCTCTAATGCTACATTTACCCTCTAACGCTACATTTACCCTCTAGTGCAACATTTACCCTCTCGTGCTACATTTACCTTCTAATTCTACTTTTACCCTTTGATACTATATTTACCCTCTAATGCTGCATTTACCCTCTAACGCTACATTTACCCTCTAGTGCAACATTTACCCTCTAACGCTACATTTACCCTCTAATGCTACATTTACCCTCTAACGCTACATTTACCCTCTAGTGCAACATTTACCCTCTCGTGCTACATTTACCTTCTAATTCTACTTTTACCCTTTGATACTATATTTACCCTCTAATGCTACATTTACCCTCTAATGCTACATTTACCCTCTAACGCTACATTTACCCTCTAGTGCAACATTTACCCTCTAATGCTACATTTACCCTCTAATACTACATTTACCCTCTAATGCTACATTTACCCTCTAACGCTACATTTACCCTCTAGTGCAACATTTACCCTCTCGTGCTACATTTATCTTCTAATGCTACATTTACCTTCTAATTCTACTTTTACCCTTTGATACTATATTTACCCTCTAATGCTACATTTACCCTCTAAAGCTACATTTACCCTCTGATACTGCATTTACCCCTGACTACCTACTAACATCAGGTAACCGCTTGAATGCAGAATGCCTCAGATTGGAATAAACTCGATTCAGACATTTATTCCAGTGGTAATTATTAAAAATAGGTAATAAAAATTATAGATTTATCAAGATTCAACATTTTACTGTGGTAAATTATTCAGCAATGTGGTCCGGCTTTATTTTGAGCTAAGTTTAGTATCGCGCTCACAAGCGCCTGGTGACTTCTGGCCTTAAAGCTCCAAAAACACTTGTTCCTACATTCCCCTTAATGCGACCGGACATGGGATTTCGTCAGTCGTCGTTACGTGAGACCTTCTGGACGACTTGGTCAGAAGCTTTTAGGATCACTTGGAAGTGGTTCGGGGATGTATGATGAAGACGGGAGAGAATCAAGGCCCTGAAAAGCTTAGATGTGATCTGAACGTCTAAAAACATTCTCCTGGTTTTACCCTGCATGCTTGCTGCTGGGGTATTTCACGTTTGTCTTCTGGAGACGGATAATATCTGAGATGTTTCTGAGTCAAGGACGGCAGCTCCTCCGACATTGACACGAGGTCAGTTTTCTCGCCTGCGTCACCAAAGTAATTGCGTTATCAGGTAACGCTGACCTTTTGAAACGTGCCCTGTTTGTAATCTATCCCAATCACGGAACTTTCATTCATCTGGCGGAAAGAAGGAAGGAAGAAGTGAACGCCGTCTCTGAGTTTCTTCTTCATATCTCGGCGATAAAAAGAAGCGGACTGATGTGTTTCTGCTCAGAGCTGAATTCAGCCTGACGTCCACAGTGGCATACAGATGGTTTCACAGACTTTTCTGATGAAAACATCTGTCTGTTGTCACTGGATAAGAGGTCTACAACTGCGGATTTCCCCAGTTGGAGCAACAAAAATACAGATGAAGATGACAAAACGCTGTGTGGAGCTGAGTGGGGTTTGCATAATAAAGGACTTGAGGGATTTTCTCTTGATGGAAACGAGTTGTGATGGTTAGCTAGTAGCTGTGTCGTTACACTTCTACCGTGCATTTCAGTTAATTTATGTATGTAGAAAACAAAATAAAATGAAATATACAGGCTGCAGGACTAACTTGCTCTATGCCACGGCACAAAAACACTCATATTTCTTCATTTCCAAGCCTTCTACATGATTCATCAGCTGCTAAAGGTCACTTTTTGCCTGGGACCTGCATATATTTAGGACTCTTTCACAGTTCCCATATTAAAATGCATCAACTTGAAATATTAAGCAGTCATCCAGAGACCTGAACTAACCAACGCATGAAACAAACTTTATTAGCTTCATATTTGAACCCATTAGTCGACTTGTCTAAAAGTAAGAAAACACTCTGAGAACAGTTGTAGGAGGACACAATAAAGCAATAGTGTATACAGACTGGATAAATACCATTAAGATATTCAAAACTATTAATCAGATATTTCCGGAATGAAATCATGCTATTCTTTGCTCTTGTTGAACGGTTGCATACCAGTTTACATAAAAGCTCATTTTCTGCATTGAAATAACTGCCAAAACGTGTTAGTTTTAGTTTCATTTTACACCTTGGTGTAAAAGTTTAGTCGACGAGCTGAGCACACCCTTTGTAATCATTTTAAATGACTGAATAATCAGCAGTCATTTTGCTTTTGTGTAACTATTTTCATATCTGAAGGTCAACTCGAACCTAGAAAGTAGTGCTATCTGCTTGGGTAAAGTCCACATCCTGTTAAATTTGTAAAACGGACTTTAAAATGAGGCCAAACATGACTACAGGGGGTCCTCGACTTTGGTTGGAGTTCCGTTCCTATGGATCGACTTAAGTCATTTTTTTTGAGCTCTGGCGAAAATGTAAACAAAGCCGTCATGTGCATCACGATATCGATCAGTTCTTCGGAAAAGTCATTAATACCAACGACTTTCATGCATGAATGAGTCATTTTACAAGAAGATAACAGAATATCTTGCAGTGTTTTTACAACTTTAGTGTTTTTATTCCATCTAATTTCACTTCCATGGAGACGGCTTTCCTTTTCTTAGAAGCATCAGAAGAGTCTGACTTAAGTTTAGGAGCCAAAATCAAGGACAAAAGTGAGTGAATGTAGCACAATCCAAGGTGGCGTACAACCGGAGGATGTAAACAAAGCCGTCTTATAGCGCCGCGTGACGACGTATTCATCTGCCAATTAATTCCATATAACCACTTCCGGTGTAACGACGAAATGGCATGTGTCATAAAATGAGGACCTCCTGTATAAAACACCTGCATGGAGTTAAACACTGCAGTTTTTTGGTCACAAGTAGGAATCTTTCAACAAGCTAGTAAAGGAGTACCATCACAAAGACTTGTATGAGGCTAATGGTGTGTCCACAGGGCTGTTTTTTCAGCAGCTCTTCAGACCTTTACTCCAGTAGAAAGGTTGGACCAACATGGCGGCTCGGTCGCAAACTTTCTGTTTTATCACACAAACAGTTCAATGAAAAGTATTTCTGAAAGCATCTGAGGGTAGAAATAAGCTCTGAGGGTAGAAATAAGCTGCTGAGGGTAGAAATAAGCTGCTGAATCTGTCCTCGTTTTAGTTCAAAGATGGCTGGTATAGACGAAAATTTCGTGTGGTGTTGGACCTCTGCTCTCCATGGCTCATTTGCATAAAGTAGAAGTCAAGTCTACTACTGACACGAAGCTTGAAGCACAACGCAACTGGAATGCTACGCAGGGCGTTTCACAGACAATAAATGGGAAGTGAGAAATTAATGGATCCTGTGGGCATGTAATCCTAACCCTAAAAAAGAGTCAGATGTAGGTTTATGTTAATACCAGTCAGGTAAAAAATATCCACGATGAGCCTTGGATAAGGTCTTAATATTGGTCTCAGGACACCTCTGGTCAAAAACATTTTGGAGCAGGTTTGAGAGGAGGAGCATGTAGGTGGAAAAAGTAGAGGACCAAGGATGGAGCCCTGAGGGATGCCACATCTCACAGAATGGAGGTTACAATGAAGCTAACTCCCACTGAAGGAACTAGTGGGAGGTTTTGGGATTGATAAACATTTGTGCAACAACCAACCTTCTTCAGAGCCGTTTCAGGGGGCTACAAAACTTTAGGCTAGAAACTTAGCAACTCTAAAAAAAAAAAAAAAAAATGCACAGTAGGTCTTAATACTGTCTGAACACTGAAACAGCACCGAGTGGTTCTGATGTCCTCGTCCAGCAGCAGTCATCTTTTTAATGTTGCAACCAACAACATATAATCCACCGCATATTCTAATGCAGGGGTGTCAAACATATGGCACGTGGGCCAGAAATGGCTGCAGGATAACTTTGCAAGGTGTAAAAGTTAGAGAAATTTGTAAAACTGTAAACTGGAATTTCTAGATCTTGATATAGTGTAGTTTTTAAATTTTTAATGAACATCAAGTAAAATACAACATTGTGACAATGTTTTGTTTAGCTGTAATATGTAAATGATAAATTGAGGCATAAAATTGTTGAAATTGAACATAATTTTCTTTAGAAATTTCAGGATGTTCATGAAGTTTTGTAAAAAAAAAAAAGGTTGGCTCATTAAATGTGAACATTTTTTGCACTAAAACAAAGACACACATTCAGAGGTGTGGGTAATTACAGGTTATTATGGTCTGATTTCACTGGTCTGTGAGTTAAAATGACATCCCTGTTCTAATGTCGTACTGCCTACATCCTCACAGAACCTCTGTTGTTGTTTCGGTGTACAAGCTGCCAGCATCCTGCACAAATAAAAGAGGCTGAGAGGTCAGGTTAGGTGGTTGTTCTTCCACCTCTTGTCTGGTCTGAGTTCCTGCGGTGGAAAGTTGCCTATAGCTATAAAAATACCAATAAATCTAAATGTTAAAGCTGTCACTGTGTGCGTGTCGGCTGGAACAACTCCCCCTGCTGCCAAAAAACCCCCAACAACCCAAGATGTCAGTTCTGGACGTTAACCACTGTCCTTTTTGCCTGCGGATGCCGGTTTAAAACAAAGTGCATTTATGCCGTCTTCACTCTAAAGCAGTCAGGTTTTCCGTGCAGATTGGCTCCGAACGCTATCGCCACTTGAGGCAGGGCGACCCACGTGTCATTTCTTGCCGTCGGCGCCGAGATGTGGAGACCGAGTCATCTGTTTGAGAAGACAGCGGCGTTTAAAGTATCACGGGAATGTGAGCGTCCCTCTTCTTGCTCTGTGCACGGGAACATCCATCCCCCCCGGACGTCACGTCAAACAGAGAGCAGCCGATATCAAAGGTTACGCCGGCCCCCAGCGGCTCTGGGATCAGAGGGGTTGAGCCGGGAAGAGGCGAAACGAGGCGAGGAGCAGAGGAGGACGAGGGGAAAGATTTGCCATATTGCAGCGGGGCAGAGGGGGCAGATGAAAGCCGAGGAGGGACGGCGGGGGAATGAAGAACGACTCTGGGAGACAAACGTACTGGAAAGCAGCGACGGTGGATCCCAGCCAAGAAGCTAAAGAAAGTAAAGCTGTCATCGACTCCTGCCAGCGTTCTTCATTTGTCCTTCTCCACTGGAGGTCAGAAACATGGCAGAGGAGTCGACCAGGAGGGGAGGAGGGGAGGATATAAATAGAAAAAGATTGGACGCCAAACACCGAGATGCCGTCGGATAAAGAAATGTGTCATATTGTCGAGTTTGTAGTCCAATTCAAAGATGTGTTATCTTTAAAAAATAAACCCATTTATCATCCAAAAGCTGCAACAACTGAAAGAATTGTTGGACAGTCCTGATCACATACAGTTTTGTCATGGAAAAACAAGAAATAAAACTGCAGAATGGAGACGTAAATTAACAAAAATTAGACAAGAAATCACAAAAACGAGACACAAAACTGCATGAGACACAAAACGACAAAAATGGGACACAAAATCATAAAAAGGACACAAAATCACAAAAATGAGACACACAATCTAAAAAGGAGACTTAAAATTACAAAAATGAAAAATAAAGCTGCACAAACGAGACACAAAATGACAAAAAAGGAGACACCAAACCACAAAAAGAGACATTTGCAATGAGACAAATGAACTCAAACACACCAGGCTGCACCTTTATCTATAACTGGGAGTCAACAATCGTAGCTTCGCTGTGTGGAAACACGATGACAACAAAGATTCTTGATTCCTTGATCTCAGTGCGTATCGAGGACCGACACAGGAACTGACTTGGAATCAGCAAAACCAGCCGTCAGTTAGAACCTTTAGAGGAAAACAGTTTGGTTCCACCAAGAACCACAAAGGAAGAGGCAGAAAACGGTGGTCTAATAATCATTTCCAAAGCAGTGTAACTCCTAAAACCACAAAGAAACAACATCCATGGCTTTGGTTTCCTCCTCTCCAACCACATCAGAACGGAACAAGAACTCATTAGGAGGCTCCAACAAACACAAACTGTGTTTTAGAGCAGTGAAAGTGGAAAAGAATGGACTCAATTTATGAAAGAACACAGAAAAAGATCATCACTGCTACTGTAGTTTATATAGGACGCATTTTAGATCATGTATTTTGCTTTATTTTCCTACCAGTTGTTCTGTGGTTTAAGAGCTTTTTACACCAGAACAGACAGATTTGGGATTTTGACGAATCAGAGAACAGAATTTGAGCTGCATCGTTTCGGCTCGGCAGGAAAAATGACCTCCATTATCACTGGAGGCCAAAACTAAAACTAAAATGAATCACCCAGCCTCTGATATCCAGCAATGCTCAGGAAAAAACATCTTCCAGAAGAATAATCATTCTTTACACGCATGTTTTTAAATTTCTGCTTCTTTAGAGTCATGGTGGTTTTACAGAATCCCCTCAGGTTTAATACAGATTAGTTAACCCGTCCAGTTTAGTGGCAACGAATGTTAAAGAAACTTTGGTTTTATTGTCTCGAGGTGGAAAGTTGCACACTGCAGTAACAAGGAGATCGAATTCAAGGAGTTTCTCCCTCTGTCTGCGGGTTATTTTAGCCGTGGAGATACACAAGAATGTATCCGTTAACGTGTTTCCTCATAGCGGCCCAAATGACATAGAAATCCTAAACTGCAAAAACGGAAAAATGAGGCACAAAAAAAAAAACACGAATACAAGACACAAAATCATTCAAATGAGACACAAAATTGCAAAAACAAGACAAAAAATAACAAAAACTAAACGCAAAATGACAAACACGAGACACAAAACGGCAAAAATGAGACACAAAAATAGAAAATACGAAACACAAAATGGAAAAAAGAGACAGAACGGCAAAAACAAGACACAAAATGGTAAATACGAGACACAAAATGGCAAAAACGAAACGCAAAATGACAAAATCAGGCACAAAATCACAAATACCAGACACAAAATGACCAAAACGAAAAACAAAACCTGAAAACGAGACAAAAAGGAAAGAACGAGATACAAAACTGCAAAAACTAGACTAAAATCACTGAAGCAAGACCCAAAATCACAAACGACGAGATACAAAATCACAAACGACGAGATACAAAATCACAAAAACGACATGAAATGCAAACATTTGACACAAAGCCACAAAAACGAGAAACAAAACATGATCTTTATAAATGGCTAATGTCCTTTAACTCGGTGTTGGTGAAAAGTCTGCGGCAGCGAGAAGCCGGACTTTGGTGAGTTTTTCCCTCCGTCTGCGGGTTATTTTACTATTTTATCCGTGGAGATGCAACAACACGTCTCCGCTGACACGTTTCCTTACAGTCGTCCTAATGAAAAGCAAACCCGGACTCGGCAGCGTGGGTATGAAGTGCTGTTGTCAGGTCTGCAGCGGTAGCGGCTAATGAGTCGAGTCGGGCCCACCGGAGCCTGTAAGCTCTCCCCAGGCTTCTGTGCTCGTATGTAATTTGCGCTGTAAACATCTCCCCATCTCTCTCGACCTTTAACACTCCAGCTGGGCGCAAGAAAACGCTGCCAAGAAAACACCGTCCGCCTGCCAACTGTGTCCTGGCTCACACAACCGGTTAATATCTCAACAACTTCTCTCAAACTACGCTTTCTTTTCCGTTGTTCAGCGAGGGTTCGACAGTGTTGGACTAGAAATGAGGTTTCTAGTTAATTTACTCTCATTAATGCTTTGCATGAAAAGGAGACTTAGTCAAACAAAGTCGTGGTTTAAGGCTAAAACATTTTTAAAAATGAGACAGAATCACAAAACGAGATGCAAAGTCACAAAAAACGAGAAATAAAACTGCAAAGACACAAAATCATAAAAACGAGATACAAAAAGGCAAAAATGAGACAAAAAAATCACAAAAACGAAATGATTTCTCAGAAATTATTTGTCAAATCAAGCAAAAATTTAACAAATTTCTTCATAAGATCAAAAAAACGAGAGAGAAAATGGGAAAAATGAGACACAAAAATCACAAGGCACAAAATCGCAAGAGTCATAAAATTACATAAACGAGACAAAATGGCAAAAATGAGACAAAATCACAAAAACGAGACACGAAATTACAAAAATGAGACAAAATTACAAAAACAAGATGTTTTTTCATAAATTATTTGTCAAATCAAGGAAAAAATTAAACAATACCTTCACAAGAGCAGAAAAATGACACAGAAAATGGCAAAAATGAGACAAAATCACAAAAGCAAGATGGTTTTTCATAAATTATCCATCAAATCAGGCAAAAAATAATAATAAAAATCTTCAGAAGTATGTATACTTTCAGTTTAAAAAAAAAAAGTAGCAGAATAACGGCAAACTTCTGATGGCGTTTTATTTGGTTTGTATATTTTAAAACTAGCACAAATATCAGAGGTAGAAGAAAAGATTCAGTAAATCAACAACCCTGTGAGCCCTGAAGGTAAATCTGGTGGATGAAGGTGAAAGTTTTCACAGCGACGTCTGAAAGTGAAACCAACGGAGACGGAACGGAAACCTGCTCCAGAGTCCATTAGCGATAAAGAATCCCGATCCCTCCGTTCTCCTTGAACTGGACAGACTGTATCTCAGCCGTCATTGGTCACTGTCAGCCTGACGGGGCTCGATATAATGGATTCCCATTGGCCAGAGGGGAGAAAAATGGCTTATTGACGAGCGTCTGAAACTCCGACACACTCCAGCCGATACAGGACGAGTGCCCTTTAACTGACTCCAGCACCAGAGGTTAAACCCTAAAAATAACCAAAACTAATCTGAACCCTAAAATAAACCAAAAAGACGTTGTTTTTGTCTTTAATACTGCAGTAAGGTGGATAGAAGAGCAGCTTTTTATCTAAAGCCCAGCATCCTGATTGGTAGGTTTAAGCTGCAGATCGTCCTTCGAGTGTCTTTAGTCCAACAGAACCTCACAGATTAGAGTTGATCTTCATAACGATGGATCAGAACCTAATATCTGACACTATGGTGCCCTGTTATGAATTAACTGTTCAGTTTCACGTCATGTTGGACACATTTGACTTAAAATTCAAGTCAAAATATCTACAAATTGGAACCTGTCTTGTGAAACTTTGCACACATACGAATCCTGATGTTAGAGCCTCAAAAGTTGTTGAAATGTCGACCAATGACTCACTGTGGACACTTTTTAAGTCATTTTGGACAAGCTTCAATTCATTTCAGCCAATGTTTAGTAATTTAAGACAAGTTTCAAGACATTTTTGACAAATATTTTGTCATTTTGGACATGTTTGACTCAAGATTCAAGTCAAAATATCGAAAACTGGAACCTTGTCTTCCCATACTTGTCACGGGTCCAATTCGACTGATGTTAGAGCCTCTAAAGTTGGCGACATATCGACCAAAGTCTGTATTTTTAGCAAGAAATATGGATATAGCAATGCATATATATACACTTACTGGAACTTTCAAGGGCTCTACTACCATCCTTGTTTGAACATTTTGTATTTTTTTCCCATTTTCAAAAGCCAATAATTACTTATTTTCATCATTTCAGCAATTTTTTTAACTCATTTTTGACAAATATTGAGATATTGTGTGAAGTTTTTACTCATTTTGGGCAACTTTTGGACAAGTTTCATGTCATTTTTTGACAAATATTTTGTCATTTTGGACATTTTTGACTCAAATTTCAAGTCAAAATATCAGAAAACTGGAGCCTTGTCTTACCATATTATTTGCCACTTATATAATTCTACTGATGTTAAAGACTGAAATGTTGGTGAAATGTTGATCAAACATGAAACTTTTTTTGGTCATTACAGAAAGTTTTTACTCATTTTTGACAGCTTTCAGTTCATTTCAGTCAATGTTTAGTAATTCTGGACAAGTTTCAGGTCATAAGTGCAGATCACCTTTGCAGCTTTTTAACCCTCATAATGAGCTAAATTCTATAAAAACCACGTGGGAGATGTTCTTCTGAAGCTCGGTACAAACTAAATGTGTTATTTCATTTTTTGCTGCAGCCAGGCTCCTCTGTTAAATCTTCGTCATCACTGGACCAACATGGTAAGCATCTGATTGATTCCTCGTTTTTCACCGACTCTTCGTCTGAATCAAGCTTCGATTCAGAGCTCCGGTGATCACTAACAGAGCCCTACACCTGCTCACTTTATAGATCCGCTGCAGCTCTTTGTCCTTGACCCAGTCTTTGTTTACTGATGATTGTGTAAAAACGTGATGTAAATGTAAGACAAGCTGCTTACACAAACTAAGGATGACCTGATCAACGTATTTGACGAAAGATTCAAGTCAAAACATCCACAAACTAGAACCTTTGTCTGGTCAAACGTTTCACACATCAGATTCTACTGATGTTAGAGCCTCAAACGTTGGTGAAATGCGGACCAAAGACTGGATTTTTAGTAGGAAATATGGATTCATATCCATATATATATATATATATATATATATATATATATACACTGAAAATAACTGTTTTGGACCACAATACCACCAAGGCTTTAAAAAATTGTTCTTTTCTTCCATTTTCAAGAGCCAATAATTATTCATTTTTTGTCATTTCTGCAATTGTTTCCCCATTTTGGACAAGTTTAATTATATTTTTAACAACTACTCAATCATGCTGGACATTTTACTCAAATTTCAAGTCAAAGTATCCTTTAACCCTTTACGCTTCAGTGCGTCGTAGGTGTACCGCCGGCGGTACACTTACTAATTTGCATAGGAATTTCAAGAATGTCCGACGGCTGCAAACACGATTATACAAACACTATACGCCGATGGAAAGCTTAGATTCTCATGAATCCGCCGGTATAAACCACTTTCAGATGTGATTACCACAGCGGGTGAGAAAAACACATTTGTCCAACAAAAACAAATATCCATCCATCCTTTCTCTGTACACGGCTTCAACGCACACAGTGCGACTCACATTTCCGGGTTTATTATTACACACAAAAAAAAGATTCCACAAAAAACGGCCATAATCCAACCTTTTACATCCAGATGACACAAGCCAGTAAACTATTTTGTCCAAAACATGTCTTGAAGTCGGTATAAAATCCCCGAATCGGTCATTTTCAAGGAAATGCACCTCGCGATGCACGTCCAATATTCCCTGTACTTTTCGTCATTTTTTTAATTTAAAAATAGAATATTAGCGATTTTTTGTACTGAAAACGGCTGGAATTGACTGAAGCTTAAAGGGTTAAAGTTGGTGAAATATCGACCAAAAACTGTGTTTCTAGTAGGAAACACTGATACATCTAAATATATACACATAGAGGAACTTTGTAGGGACACAACACCAACATGGTCTGAAAATTTTGCACTTTTTTTTTCCATTTTCAAGTGCCAATAACTATAAATTTTTGTCATTTCAGCAAATTTGTTACTCATTTTGGACAAGTTTCAATTGATTTTGGACGTATTTGACTTTAGTCTCAAGTCAAAATATCCTCTAAAGTCGGTGAAATATCAACCAAAAGTAGGAAATATCGATACATCCAAATATATCTGTTTACAGGAACTTCCTGGGGAGAAAACACCACCACCATGGTTGGAAAATGTTGCACTTTTTCCCATTTTCAAGGACCAATAATAATCTATTTTTGTCATATTGAATATTCGTTATTCATTTTAAACTAGTCTCCATTCATTTCAGCCAATGCTTAGTCATTTCGGACAAGTTTCAATTTAATTTTTTGACAACCATTGAGTCATTCTGGACATATTTGACCAAAGTTTCAAGTCAAAATATCCTCTAAAGTTGGTGAAATGTCGACCAAAAACTTTGTTTCTAGTACGAAATAATCAATTCATCTGAATATATACACTTAAAGGAACTTTCTGGGGACAAAACACCACCATGGTTGGAAAATGTTGCACTTTTTATTTCATTTTCAAGGACCAAAGATTAAGAATTTGGCCACTGCTGGAGCCTTTTCAATCATCTGCATCACCTGAAACCTTTTCTGTCTTTGTCTTCATCAAATTTCACGGCTATAGTATTTTTATTTCTGAAGATATTGAGTCCTAACTGTAGCTTCCCAGCTAAGACGTACTGTTTTTGAGGTTGAAAACAGAAAAATTCCAGGTTTGAAAACATAAAATAATCAAAATCCAGTCTAAATATTTTACAGAGGTTAGTTTTGGGTGACAAATACCCCCCAAAAAAAAATCAATCTGAGAGGTTTCCAACTTTAAAATCTAAAAGAAATAAACTTATTCATTGAGGATGTTGGTAGAAACACACCAGAAATGAGCCTGAAACCATTTTTTCCTCACATATGTGCACACAAAAAGTAATCACTGTCGTTTCTGTGTTTGGCATGTGCCTCAGAGGGAACGTCTAATTTCCACAGAGATCAGAATAAAAAATACATTTCCAGCTCCGCCTATAGAACATCCTTTTACATAATACAGTGTGTGCTTTTTGGAACAAAGCTGCTGAGAATGACACATAATACGGTACGTGCTGCTGCGGTGCTCCATTATGGATCTATTATCTGACATCCAGTACGTTGCGTAACGGCAAACATCGTTGGAACATCAGCCGAGGACGTCTTTGCTTTCCCAGATTTTCCTTGAACTTGTGCGTTAGTCATCGAGCCGCTTCCCGACTCGGCGGCTCTTCCTCTATCATTATCTGTTCCTGTGGGTAATACATGCTCACATAAACAAACCGCGCTGCCCTGAGGCCTGCTGAATAAAACATGCCGATGCTGAAACTCCACGCAACTCTCCTTTAAGTGTACTCCATGCTAATTTGTTTTCCTAAACTGCCCACCTTCCTCCACCAGCGACTGCCGGTGTTTGCTCGCCGACATGAACGCCGTCTTCCCCCGGGCGTGCCGAGCGTTACGCCGGTCCAGCATCAGTAAAACGAGTACGTGTGGTCGGTGAGTTTCAATCACAGGGGTGGAGGAGATTTAATGTGATTTCAAAGCGCGACGCAAAGTAAGAAATGAGGTTATTGTAAAGTCTGCTGTTATCGTACATTGCAGAGCGGCTTCAGATGAAGAGGCCACTCCACGGCAGCATATAAATCACTTCAACGCCGTAATTAAATTTCATAGAGTGTGTCATTAAAAGGCAGTGACGGTAACGTTTTATTATCCGTGTCATTGTTTCCGTCCGTGTTCTTCATGAGCAGATCCAGCTCACTCCATTATTCAAACCGCCGTGGCAGACTCTACGCTTGTTTGCAAAAGTCGGGGAACCTCAGTTTAATTGTCGCACAAACAATTGCAATTATTTAATTGTCGACGCATCTCCTCTTTGTTTGAGGGATCCACAATTAATGGGTTTCCAATGGCAATTTGAAATAACGCAATTAGCAAGTTGCAAAGGCAGCAGTTTAGAATCTACAGTGTCTGAATATTAACTGAAGCTCATCAACTTTACATCTCTATTAGTGCCTAAAAATGGAGTAAGTAAATACTGAATATGCAGTCTTTGGACGACGTTTCACCAATGCTTGAGGCTCTAACGTCAGCAGAATCTGATGTGTGGCAAATATAGTAACACAAAGTTAATTTTTTGTTTTATTTTGACTTGAATCTTGAGCCACATATATCGAAAATATGTCAGTATTTGTCCAAAATTAATAAAAAATATTAAAAATGAAAAAGAAATTATAATTGACTCTTGAAAATGGAAAAAAGAACAGAGTTTTCAAATAATGGAGGCATTGTGGTCCCAAAAAGCACCTTTAAGTCTATATACATGTGGATAGATCCATATTTCCTCCTGAAAATCGGTCGACATTTGACCAACTTTTGAGGCTCAAACACCAGTAGAATTAGGATGTGTGTAAAGTTTGACAAGACATGGTTCCAATTTGTAGATATTTTCATTTGAATCTTGAATCCAAAGTGTTCAAAATGACTCAATATTTGTCAAAAATGATGTGATACTTGTCCTAAATTACTAAACATTGGCTGAAATGAATTAAAACTTATCCAGATTGAGTAAAAACTTTCCAAAATGACTCCAAATGTGTTCAAAATGAGTAAGAAATTGTCACAATGGCAAAAATTAATAATTATTGACTCTAGAAAATGGAGAAAAAAAAAAGTGCAACATTTTCAAAGAATGGGGCCTGTGAAGCCCCGGAAAATATATAAATAAATAAATAAAAATGGCAAGTATGGAAAGACAAGGTTCTAGTTTCTTGATGCTTTAACTTGAATCTTGTACCAAATGTGTCCAAACTGGCTCAATATTTGTCAAAAATGTCTTGAAACTTGTCCAAAACTAGCAAACATTGGTGAATTGAAACCTGTCAAAAATGAATAAAAAGTTTCCAAAATGAGTAAAACGTCGTCAAAATTACAAAAATTAATAATTATGACGTATGTATTTCACTTAGGTGAAATACATACGTGTAAGTCGGTGATGTGACGTTACTTACATGGACAGCGACTTTCTGTTCAGGATACATGAAAAGACTCAGCTTGTGCAGCTGGAAATTCAGCTAAATCTGGTCATTAAGCATCACAGAAATCATTGTCATGGAGCTCGTTGCTAGCTAGAGCTCCACAAAGCTCTCCATTTGCCAATATGAAATGATAGGTGGTCATTAAGCATCACACAAGTCTTTGTCATGGTGCCCATTGCTAATCAAACCCCTACAAAGCTCTATGCTTACCATCATGAACTGTTCAAATGTCATGAAGCTTCACAGGACTCTTTGTCGTGGTGCCCCGTTGCTAGCTAAACCCCGCTAAGCTCTCTATTTGCCAATATCAACTGGTAGAAAGTCATCAAGCATCCCGAAAATCATTGTCATGATGCCCTGTTGCTAGCTAAACCCCGCTAAGCTCTCTATTTGCCAATATCAACTGGTAGGAGGTCATTAAGCATCCCAGAAATCGTTGTCGTGGTGCCCCGTTGCTAGCTAAACCCCGCTAAGCTCTCCATTTGCCAATATCGACTGGTAGGAGGTCATCAAGCATCCCGAAAATCGTTGTCATGATGCCTGTTGCTAGCTAAACCCCGCTAAGCCCTCTATTTGCCAATATCAACTGGTAGGAGGTCATCAAGCATCCCAGAAATCATTGTCGTGGTGCCCCGTTCCTAGCTAAACACCGCTAAGCTCTGCATTTGCCAATATCAACTGGTAGGAGGTCATCAAGCATCCCAGAAATCATTGTCGTGGTGCCCCGTTCCTAGCTAAACACCGCTAAGCTCTGCATTTGCCAATATCAACTGGTAGGAGGTCATCAAGCATCCCAGAAATCGTTGTCGTGGTGCCCCGTTCCTAGCTAAACCCCGCTAAGCTCTGCATTTGCCAATATCAACTGGTAGGAGGTCATCAAGCATCCCAAAAATCGTTGTCGTGGTGCCTGTTGCTAGCTAAGCCCCCACAATGCTCTCTGCCTGCCAACATGGACAGGCCAGAGGTCGTTAAACATCACAGAAGTCTTTGTCATGGTGCCTCACAATGCTGCTCACCAGAAGCTCCATCCATAATCACTTCTGCATTAGACATGAATTGTACATTAGGAAGACGATGCTGATGTTTATGGAAAATATTCCCGGTCGTCTGACATAATTACAATCAACACATTATGCAATATGTGCGGCATGTCCATGTTTAATTCATGGCTGCTCGCTGCATCCTCAGGCGTGTGTATATGCAGATAGTTTGCATCGTTAGCGCCTGAGGACACCATGCATCCCGTGAATTATAACATGACAAATGATGGTTTATATACACATGTGAATGCAAATATAGAATGAGATGCCCTAGCGCCTCTGCTTCCCATATTTCTTATTCTGCTATCGTATTTTTTTTCAGCACGCACTGCACAGAAACAGTAACATAGAATTATCCGACACGCTATCAAATTGAGTTTTAAGAAGATGTGTCGTAGCCCTTTTGTAGCTGGTGTGTTATTTGTCTTGTCTTACATATAAAGGCTGTAGTCTTTGATCAACAGAAGACACTAATTCCTTCTTAGGTCCCGCACTAAGAGAATAAATCACATAAAGATCAAATAGTATGACTGGGTATATGAAATTCTGTATATAGTGATGATGAAAGAGAACGGGGCCCTTTGAAATGATGATCCCTCCTCATTACTCGCTATATGTTTCCCTGGAATGGCTCGTTCCTTCGATGCCGGGCAGAACAGACAATAGAGCTGGCTTTTTAAGAAGTCGTCTAGTGGAAAACACTGTAGCAGATACATTTACATTCATCTATTCTTACCACCATCTAAAATTAAAAACAGGGATCTTTTAAAGTATCGCTGTTTGAAACAAGGTGAAGGAAGCAACACGATGCACCGAAAGAGTAAACGTACACATGGATTAAAACTACACACAGCATGAAGGCAAAATAGGAAATAAGACTGGAAACACAGAATACTCAAGACGAGCAGAGTACGGCAGAACAGGTCTGTAGAAGATGAGGGGTGGAACATCTTCAAGAACTGGCCAGAGAAGTCCAGCTGAACTTCTTATAGGTTCTTGAAGACGTTTCACCTCTCATCTTGGTAGGTTCTTGAAGATGTTCTTGAAGACTTGAAGAACATCTTCAGGAACCTACCACAGAGGTCCTTGTAGGTTCTTAAAAACGTTCCACCTCTCATCTTGGCAGGTTCACCTCTCATCATCTCAGTTCAGAGGTGAAACGTATTCAAGAACTTACCAAAATGAGAAGTTCAGTTGAACCTGTTGTAGGTCCTTGAAGACGTTCCACCTTTCATCTTGGAAGAGAGGTGGAACGTCTTCAGAAACCTACCAGAGAAGTGCAGTTGAACCTCTTGTAGGTTTGTGAAGACGTTCCACCTCATATTTTGGTAGGTTCTTGAAGTCGTTCCACCTCACATCATGGTAGGTCCTTGAAGATGTTCTACCTCTCATGCTGGTTGAGACTTAGAATGTCTTCAAGAACCTACCGGAGAAGTCCAGTTGAACCTCTTGTAGGTTCTTGAAGATGTTTCACCACTCATCCTGGTTGAGAGGTAGAATGTCTCCAAGAACCTACCAAAAAAAGTCCAGTTGAACCTCTTGTAGGTTCATTAAGATGTTCCACCTCTCATTTTCGAAGGTTCTTGAAGACGAAGAAATGTTGACAAAATGGGCGTTGATGTTCTTCTGTTTCTGTTCTGTGTAATATTCTTCTTTTTCGATGATCAAAACGTTCGCAATCTGAAATGAAGTGAAAAATAAACATATTTCAAACATGAAATCAGTCTTGTGTGGGCAAAAATTATGATCCAAACAAATAATACAAGTGATTATTATGAATAGAAATGACAGAACTGGCAAAAAAAACACATTTATTCTAATTTTTGACACACTTATGGAAGAGTGTATGGTCCATTATAAGGGTTACCTCAGACGACAGGTTTCCATCCAAGCTGTCTGCTCACACTGAACAACTTCATCAACCCGCCGCCTCCTGTCAGTGTTATTTTCACATCACCACTCTTCCTGCCGTGTGAAGAGCTCGGTGTAACCGTCCTCCTGCCTCATGCATCACTCGGCTTCCCCTCCTCATTACAGCCACTCATAAGGTCAGTCGGGCCCTCCAGAACAACGTGAAGAGAGGAGACAGACGGGGGGAGATGGACAGAGACTCAAACGGACAGACAGCGCCGTGTCAAAACCCGAAGCTGCAGCAGCTTTGCCGTTCTGGCGTGAGGAACTATAAATGGGTCTCTTAATTAAGGTCCCTTCCCCCCCACGCATGTCGCCAAAGGCTGTTTCCGCTGTTCACATTCAACTAATGTGGTTTTTTAAGGGCCTGGAGGAGGACAGCGAGGACTGAGAAAGGGACAGGAGAGTGAGAAACGCTGGCGAGAAGCATGCTGACAGCCGTACAACATGTGGGATTCTGTAAAATAAGGGAAATTTAACCAGTATAACACTGGACTGTGGAAGTCAGGCATCAGTCTGAAACTCAAACTAGCAAGAGTCCAACCTCGATTATCTTGATTGTGTACATAATCCTCAGAGTCGCATATTTACAGATGAAAGTCCTGTTGCTGTGTAAGTTCACTCTTATCGGGATCGTTTTTGGCCGTTTTCAGCAAATGTTCCCACATTTAGAGCCTCATACAGTTAGCACAATTACAGGCGTTAGAATCACAAAAACGACACTGAAAACCACAAGAACGAGGAACAAAATCACAAAAATGAGACGCAAAACCACAATGACTGAGACGCAAAGTCACAAAAATAGACACAAAATCACAAAAACGAGGCGGAAAAGGGCAAAAACGAGACAGAAAACCACTAAAGCGAGATGCAAAAATCACAAAAACGAGACAGAAAACCACTAAAGCGAGATGCAAAAATCACAAAAACGAGACAGAAAACCACTAAAGCGAGACGCAAAAATCACAAAAACGAGACAGAAAACCACTAAAGCGAGACGCAAAAATCACAAAAACGAGACAGAAAACCACTAAAGCGAGACGCAAAAATCACAAAAACGAGACAGAAAACCACTAAAGCGAGACGCAAAAATCACAAAAACGAGACAGAAAACCACTAAAGCGAGACGCAAAAATCACAAAAACGAGACAGAAAACCACTAAAGTGAGACGCAAAAATCACAAAAACGAGACAGAAAACCACTAAAGCGAGACGCAAAAATCACAAAAACGAGACAGAAAATCACAAAAATGAGACCCAAAATTGCAAAAATGAGACACAACAATTCCAAAAACTAGACACAAACGTATAAAAATGAGACGCAAAATGACTAAACAAGGCACAAAAATGGGACAAAAATTGCAAAACGAGATAAAACCTTAAACATTATTATAATTAAACATTAAATGCTTGTTAGAATAACAACATTTAATCCATCTGTGTAAACATCCTGTTTTTTTTGTTTTTTTTAAAAAAAACTGTTGACATGTTTGAAAATGAGTTGGAGGAGACATGTTTGCAATGGAGTTGAAAACGGAGCTGGAAGAAGAAAAACTGCAGCTGAATGCAGAGATGAACGACTGTTTGAGGACATATTTGCAATGGAGCTGGAGGAGACCAAAAACAGAGCAAAAAGACAAAAAAAAAGTCACCAAATGCACAAATAAACAGCTGTTTGTTGACATGTTTAACACTGAGCTGGAGGAGACACATTTGCACTGGAGGGAACCGAAAACGGAACTGAAAGAAGAAGACAATGTTGCTGAATGTGTAAATAAATAACTCTTTACTGACATATTTGCAATGGAGGACACCAAAAACGGAGCCAAAAGAAGAAAAAATGTCCCCAAACGCATAAACAAACAACTGCTTGTTGACAAATTTCCAATGGAGGAGACCGAAAACAGCAAAAAAAAAGAAAAAACAATGCTGCCGAATGCATAAATAATGTTTGAGGAGACCAATAACTGACCTGAAAGACGAAAAAAGCCACTGAAAGTGTAAATAAACAAACGTTTCTTAACATATTTTGCATTAGAGGGGATAATAGTTACCCAAAATAGCCAAAAACAGTGGAGAAAAGTGTTTTGCATTTGCTGTTACTAGTATTTTATGGTAGTAGTAATTTATGTTCATATGGACTCTGTTTGACCTCCACAAACAGAATTATATCACAGCAGTCTTGATTTCAGCTCTGCTATTAACCACCAACCACTTCCTCCCTCTTGCTCCCTTTTTCTCCCCACTTCTGGGCTGAACTAGTCCAAATGTAGGCCAACGGCATGTAGGCCAAAGCAGCCAACACAGCATGGCTGGAAAGAAACGTGCACGTCTGAGCCGCCGTGCGCTACATCATGAGGAATGTTTACTGTGAATAGATAACAGATGTGATGGTGAATTATAGCGATAGGCGAGACATTGTCACTCCTCATAAACCGTGGAAGCCCAGTGACTGAGTCAGAATTTTGCTCTTTAAAGACGCAAAAATGAGAAAGAAAATCACAAAAACAAGACACAAAACTGCAAAAATGAGACAGGAAAACATCAAACGGCAAAAACAAGGCACAAAAATCACAATAACGAGACACAAAATGGCAAAATCGAGACAAAAAATCATAAAAATATGACGCAAAATCACGAAAACAAGACACAAAATGGCTAAAATGAGACACAAAGTCACTCAAACTAGAAATTACAGAAATGAGACCCAGAATCATAAAAACATGACAAAAATCACAAAAACGAGACAAAAAATGGCAAAACGAGACAAAAATCACAAAAACAAGACACAAAATGGCAAAAACAAGACACAAAATTACAAAAAAAGACACAAAATGGTAAAAACAAGACAAAATCACATAAATGAGACAAAAAATGGCAAAAACGAGACGCAAGCTGCCAAGAATGAGACACAGAGCCACCAAAACGAGACTCCAAATGGCAAAAACGAGACACAAAATCACACAAAATGGCAAAAATGAGACACAAAATCACACAAAATGATGAAAATGAGACACAAAATCACAAAAAATGAGACATAAAATCACACAAAATGGCAAAAACGAGAAACAAAAAAGCACACAAAATGACAAAAAGGAGACACAAAATCACAAAAAAGGAGACACAAAATCATAAAAACGAGACAGCAAATCTGGAAAGAAATGTACTTATGAGTTGTCATGCACGAAACCATCCCAACGCAGACGAGGGGAATGTTTACTGTGAATAGGAAACAGATGTGGTGGTGAATTATTTATTTCAATAATGTCATTGCTGACGGCGGCCAGCAGAGACGTGCGCTGTCAGCGATAGACGAGCCATTGTCACTCCTAATAAACCGTGGAAGCGCAGTGACTAATTAGCCAGAATTTTGCTCATTGGGGCTTTGAGAAATGTTTGAAAATCTCGCCCGAGTCGCAGTCTTGTTCTGCCAGGAGGAATGTCACGGCCAGGCTGGGGCTAAGCGATGCTGGCACGGCATCAAGAGATGGAAATAAAAAACCCTCTGAATGGCCCTCAGCCCTGGAGGAAGTCGACAACAGTTGGAGAAAACTTCAGGGAGAGCTCGGCTGGTTTTTTTGGCTGCGATGTTTCTACTCCTGCTCTGACCTTGATGGAAATGAGGCGGCGTGAACGCTCTCCGAGGACGTCCCCGGGACTGACATATATGCACGAGTCCTTTTTAGAACGGAGCCACGAAGGCATGCAAAGGTTATCACTCTGCAGCACGTTTAAATCTGTGGAAATAAAAAGGGAACAACAACACAAGAACGAGACAGAAAACGGCAAAAATGAGACACAAAATCATAAAAACGAGGCAAACAATTACAAAAACGAGAGAAAAAGCACAAAAATGATTCAAAATCACAAAAATGAGAGAAAAATTACAAAACACTAAAACGAGACAAAAATCACAAAAATGAAAGAAAATCCCAAAAACAAGACACAAAATCACAAAAACGAGACAGAAAACGGCAAAAAATGTGACACAAAATCATAAAAACAAGGCACAAAATAACAAAAATGAAAGAAAAGGCACAAAAATAAGATAAAATAACAAAAATGAGAGAAAAATCACAAAAAACGAGGCACAAAAATTACAAAAATGAGAGAAAAAGCACAAGAAACAATCAAAAACAAGACACAAAATGAGAAAAACAAGACACAAAATTACAAAAATCGGACATAAAATGAGAAAAACGAGACACAAAATTACAAAAATCTGACAGAAAATGAGAAAAACGAGACACAAAATTACAAAAATCTGACAGAAAATGAGAAAAACGAGACACAAAATTACAAAAATCTGACATAAAATGAGAAAAACGAGACAAAATTACAAAAATCTAACATAAAATGAGAAAAATGAGACACAAAATTACTAAAATCAGACATAAAAAGGAGACAGAAATCACAAAGACGAGACACAAAACGAAGAAAACTAGACAAAAATCACAAAAATGAGACAAAAATCACAAAAACTAGACTCAAAACTGCAAAAATGACACAAAATGAGAAAAACGAGATACAAAAATTACAAAAACCAGACACAAAATGTCAAAAATAAGACACAATATCACAAAACTGCAAGACCAAACACTCGCTGAACGGCCTCCAGCCTTGGACAAAGTCAACAACAGCTGAAGGAATCAGGAGGGAGGAGAACAACGAGCTCAGTGGTCGGATAATTACCTCCAAACAGCAGAATTTCATACATAGTTTCAACGCCTGGTTCTGCGGTGGAGGAACGTAAATCTTCCTGCATCACAATCAGAAAATCTGCGGCAGCGATGATGAAATCCAGCTGAAGACGGGTCATAAATCAGGATCTTCAGGCTCCACAGATCTCCAGAGAGCAGAAGGTATCTGTGACATCAAGACGGGGTTTATGAGGCACTCGTATGTCAACAGAAAGATTTCAACACGTCCAAATGTTTTCTCATTTAAATGCCACCGAGGTTAACAGGAGAGGCTTTACAGACACTTCAGTCCATTCTGTAGCTGCTTTAAACATGACAGTAATGAGTTTATTCTTCATTTTTAAACCTTCTGATCCCAACAAAGCTGTCAACTGGTCCAAATTACTTGAAAAAAATGAGTTCAAAATGCCTCAAAACTGACTCTAAAATGGCTTAAGATTGGTAGAAAATGTTTTTAAAATGTTCAAAATGACAAACAACCACAAGAAAAGCAAAAAAATAATACTGCAATAAAGCACACTTAATGGCTCAGAAACAGTGAACAGAGGAGGAAGTAGATGGAGATCCATCCAGCATGGAGAAACATCTTCTACTGATGATGAACAGAGGAGAGAGGAAAAGACTGGAACCATGGAGATAGAAAACTATCTGCAGTATGTGGAGACAACATGATCACAAATGAACAAAACCGAGACACAGAAATGAGACACAAAATCCCAAAAATGAGACACAAAATCCCAAAAATGAGACACAAAACCACAAAAACGAGACAAAACCACAAAAATGAGACACAACAATCACCAAAAGACAAAAACAAGACAAGAACAAGACAAGACACTAAATGACAAAAAGGAGACACAAAATTATAAAAAGACAAAATCACAAAAAGACACAAAATCACAAAAACAAGACACAAATCTGCAAAACAATGTGACACACAAAAAAGACATCCAGAAACTACTTGGAGTCGAAGCGTTAATTTAAAGGCCACACATGTGTAAAGTGTTAATAAACCCAGAAACACAATAATCCATTATTACTACTGATGACAGCTGAGCGTTAAGCTAACGTGACCAGAAAACATAAAAACCTCCAAGTACGAAGCACCGACTTCACCCTTATAAACAGAGATAATGAGCGACCCGGTATGTAAATCTTTAAACCTTCATCCTAACCCGATGCCGCTTATTATTTTAGTTTCAGGATGTCTACGTTCTGCTCCTCCAACCCTCTGAGCTCCGTATTTAAGCTAAACATCGCCTGGAGCAGGGCATCATGCAATTAGACCGCTAGGTGAGAGTTCTCCTAATTAAAACCTGGACCTACTCCTATTAACAGGAACAACGCGTTGCCGTGGCAACCGCCGGTTCCCAGGATTCACCAGAACCGGTATTCAGACGTACGGCTTCATTCAGGTTAGTAGATTTGGAGGGAAAAAGTTTTTTTTTTTTACTTCTTAATAGTGGTTAAACGCTGATGGAGGTAAAATCTGGAAGAAAAGGAGATTAAATATCTGAGAGTCTAAACCTGATCCCCCCTGCTTCACTTTAAGCTGTGGAACATCCTGAAGAGACGATATGAAATGTGCATTTTTTTTGTTCTCTATGAATTTCATGTGTATTGTATTATGAATTTTATGTGTTTTTAATGTAATATTTGTATTGTATTCTATGTTGTATGCCATCTTTATGACTGCAATATTGTATTACCTGTTAGTGTTATGTATTTTTATTGTGCAAAGGACTGCAGATGGAAATTAGCTTCGTGCTAAATCTGGTGCAGGCATCTTTTTAATGTTACTGCACATTGTCCTTTTAAATAAACTAAACTAAACGATACCTCGCTTGAATTCCACAAATAATTATAGAACATCAGGAGGGCGAGGTATAACCCTGACACAAAACGACAAAAACGAGACATGAAAACACAAAATGAGACACAAAATGGCAAAAACAAGACTCACCATACTATATACAGTGTTTCCTCTAGGATTTTTTCCAGCAGCGGCGGCAGGTTCTCCAGGAGCCGTGGAGGCATAAACAAATGACACCTGACTGATTTTACTTTTACAACTTCAAGGTTTCTTTATTCGTACCCGTGGGTAAATTTGTTTGCAAAAGGGAAAGCAGCAATCCCAAACAACCACAAGAATAAACTAGACGAGCCCCCAGTAGAGGGCAGAACCACGCCCATGCATGATACTCTGTATCAATTTTGATCATCTAGGTATATCCCTTCCTATACAAATGATGCACTATGCAAGAAATGTGCTAAGTGACCCCTGTGACCTTAACCTTGATCTGCTGACCTCTAACTCCACAACTGAGCAGGAGACCTTAGACTGATCTTCAGTGCCAAGTTTGATGATCCTGACTTCAGCACTTGCAGAGATATCTGACCGGACATACACACATACTTACCCAGCCAGATACCGACGCGAAAGCAGTAACCCCGCTGACGTACATGTCAGGCGTGGTTAACAATAAAAACAGAGACACAAACATCGTCTACCTGGTGCACGATATCTACAGTCTTCATAAGTCATGATCCATGGAGAACTTATTTATTGAATGGACAGTTGAAAACAGCTTTTTAAAGGCCGAATGCAAAAATCTGAAATTTAAAAAACAAATATTTGAACAATATCTGAAGATGTTACATCATGGAGTGTAGATATTAGCTTAATGCTATCAATGGTTTACTCACGTTAGCGTGAGCTTCTGACATTGTTCTGCTGACACAGCAGCCCTTCCTGGTGCACTAATGCTAACTAATCTGCTTTGTTTTTGGGTTTGTGGTTCTCAATTTAGTGTTTGATGATTTTCCACACTGGATTCAGATCTGGTGATTGATCAGGTCAAGGCATGGTTCCAATGTTCTGGTTCTCCATCCAAGCTTTAACTGACCTTCTCTTCTCTTGTTGGAAAATCCAGTCATTGGAGACAGGAAAGAGTTTTCCAGCTGATGGAAGAAGACTGTTTTCTGGAGTAGCCCCAAACATGACCTGGTTCATTTGTCCCATAACTACCCCAGATGGTCTCTGATCCACCCCCATGTTTCACTGTAGGGGCAGACAGTCTGGTTTCCTGTAGCAACCAGCTAGCAGTTTGGTAGAACCATGCTGGGATTGTGTTTTCTTGGTGTAATGAACGGCTGTCTTGGAGAGCTTCAGTTTTTTCAACAGCTGCCTTTGTGTCTACGGAAACCACTCCAGCTGGAATACAACGAAGCTTCAGCATGTCAGATAGGACATGAAGTATGATGGAATCAGCTGCATTTAAAGTCGTGTTCATCGTATCGGTCAGGTAATAAACCTTTAGTGGAACCAGACATTAAAATGAACAAGAAACTGAAGAAAACGAGGTGGTCTGACCACTTCTTCTATGACTATAGTTGTATATTTTCAGAAATCATGAATATGTGCAGCTGTTCTGCTCCCATTCTGTTCATATCTTTTCAGTATAAAATAACCAGTTTCAAATGGTTTAATTTGCTGAAAATACTAACTTTTCATGTCCAGGGGCAGAGTGGTTTAAATGTCATATTTCCTCCCTAAACAAACACAGATTAGTGGTTACCGGCCAATCAGAGCGCAGGACGGCAGCCTGCAGAGCCAGAAACATCAGCATGGTGTGAATAGTGGCAGCTTTAATCTGCCTACAGCTGGACGTGGAAGCGAGCAGTGCTGGAAGATTTCACACCCACTGGTTTTTACTTCCCACCGCACCATTACGCTCAAGTGCAATAACAAGAAACAGGCTGAAACTGATTTCTCCAAATGGCTTTTTTTCTCCTCTTGACCACTCATGTGGATGGTGAGGCGTGGAGGCGAACATATGGGGCTGAGTTTTACAGCCTAAGATCGCTTAAATATCAGCTAAGACGTGGGGAAAAGATCCAGATGTTCCCGTTAAATACCACAGCAGCAGCTCCCAACACAAACATGAGATCTACACAAACCCAGCTGATTGATTTCTGATCATTCATTTGTTTATTGATATTTCAAAAGATTTGAAAAGCAAGATCAACACAAAGACGTAGAATCACCACAAAAATGTGTAAAATCATCACAAATAGACGTAAAATCAACAAAAAATGATGTAGAATCACCACAAAAAGATGTAAAATGACCACAAAAAGACGTAAAATCAACAAAAAAATGACGTAGAATCACCACAAAAAGGTGTAAAATCATCACAAAGACGTAAAATCAACAAAACATTATGTAGAATCACCACAAAAAGATGTAAAATGAGCACAAAAAGACGTAAAATCAACAAAAAATTATGTAGAATCACCACAAAAAGATGTAAAATGCCCACAAAAATACGTAAAATCAACAAGTGACGTAGAATCACCACAAAAAGACGTAAAATGAGCACAAAAAGACGTAAAATCACCACAAAAAGACATAGAATCACTACAAAAGGCGTAGTATCAACACAAAAAGACCCAAAATTGACACAAAGATGCAAAATCAACACAAAAAGACAAAAAATCAACATGAAAAGACCCAAAATTGACCCAAAATTGACCCAAAAAGACAAAATTAACACAAAAGAGGCAAAATCACCACAAAAGACATAAAATCAACACAAAAAGATGCAAAGTCAATGCTAAAAGACATCAAATCAAACAGACATAAAATAAAAAAACATGATGAGCTAATTGATTTGCGGTAATTAATCTGAGTGTGGATGTTTCCGTCTCACGCCGCTCCGTTAAGCCGCTCATTTCCTCGCCTCCGCTAACGAGCAGCGCTGCATGTGTGGGCGTGTGCGTAATTAGTTTGCTTTATGGGTTATCAAACGGTCGCCTCCCACCGCAGATGTTTGGTCAAATTAAACCCACGAGGCTCAGCGACACTAAATTCACTCTGCCACTTAACTCCAGCGACACTGAACCGCTCGGACCGACACCGTGGAGGAATCACACCCGATTAGTCCGACTGACGAGGACCAATGATGTACTGATGCTAATATGGGCTCAAAAGCTGCAGGCTTCACCCACAAGACACACGAAAAGTAAAATTAACACAAAAAGACGCAAAGTCAACACAGAAACACATAAAAACCAACACAAAAAGACACAAAATCCCCACAAAAACGTGAAATTCACACAAAAAGACGTAAAATTAGCACAAAAAGATGCAAAATCAACACATAAATACACAAAATCACTACAAAAAGATGCAAAGCCAACACAGAAAGATGTAAAAACCAACACAGAAAGACACAAAATCACCACAAAAAGATGCAAAATCACCACAAAAAGATGCAAAATCAACACATAAATACACAAAATCACTACAAAAAGATGCAAAGCCAACACAGAAAGATGTAAAAACCAACACAGAAAGACACAAAATCACTACAAAAAGATGCAAAATCACCACAAAAAGATGCAAAATTAACACAAAAAGATGCAAAATCAACACATAAATACACAAAATCACCACAAACAGATGCAAAAACAACGCAAAGGACATAGAATCAACACAAAAAGACATAAAATCAACACAAAGATGCAAAATCAACACAAAAACGTGAAATTAACACAAAAAGACGTAAAATTAAAACAAATAACGCAAAATCAACATAAAAAGATGCAAAATTAACATAAGAGATGTAAAATCACCACAAGACATAAAAGCAACACAAAAAGATACTAAAACGCCACAAAAGATTTAAAATTAACACAAATAACATAAAATCAACATAAGATGCAAAATCAACACAAGAGACGTAAAATCAACAGAAAGATGTAAAATCAACACAAAATCACCACAAACAGACGCAAAAACAATGCAAAGGACATAGAACCAACACAAAAAGACATAAAATCAACATAAAAAGACGCAAAAGCAACAGAAAAAGATTCTAAAACGCCACAAAAAGATTTAAAATCAACACAAGAGACGCAAACTCAGCCCAAAAAAAAGTGAAATCACCACAAAAAAAGATGTAAAATGATCACAAAAGTCATAAATCAACACAAAAACGAGCCACAGTGTGTAAAAATGAGGCAGGTGAAGTTTGTGCTTCTCGCTCAGTTTTGCAGGTTGTGACTATTAAAAGTGACATATTAAAGCTAATCTAACTTTAAGTAGATTTTACATCAAGCTAACGCTAGCTGCAGTCAAACTAATGAGGCAAACATTCTGAATATTTGCCCCAACATGTAACCTGAAGTTTCCCCCCCCCCCCGAGTCAGAACGCCTTCAACTGTCCGATCTGTGCTCCACTGACGCTCAGGAAGGCTAATGCTCCATAAAAACAAACATGGACTCAGGTAGCAGCTCCACCTCTAACCTCCAGCAGAGACGCACCAATCCTGCTGCCAAAAAGCGAAGCTAAAGAGGAAACACTGTGGAGATCTGGTGGCTCCTGCTGTGGAGTCGTAATGGAAACACGTCGTCACGGCTCGGCTCAGCATGGCACGGGTACAACACAACCACCAACACGCTTTTATTTACAGAACACACGTCAGCAGCGTCCGTTACATGTGGATTTACCCGAAAAAATAAAAACGCTGCCGTGGGTTTGGGTCAACGAGACATGAAGGGATATTTTAACTGCAGCAGACAAACGTTAAATAATCACTGATAAAGAGCTTTTTAAATAAATTCTCTGACTGCAGTTATTTTTAACGTGAGTATTTTCTAGTTTTTTTTCCTCCTCTTTGACAGTAAACTGAACAAAATGACCAAAATAAAGCACATTAACAAAACGAGACGCAAAATGCTCAAAAGAAGACAAAAAAATGACCAAAATAAGAGACAGAATACCAAAATAATACAGAAAATGATCAAAATAAGGCAAAAAAATGACCAAAATAAGACACAAAATGACCAAAATAAAGCACAACACTAACAAAACGAGACACAAAATGCTCATAAGAAGACAAAAAAATGACCAAAATAAGAGACAGAATACCAAAATAATACAGAAAATGATCAAAATAAGGCAAAACATGACCAAAATAATACACAAAATGACCAAAATAAGGCACAACATTAACAAAACGAGATGTAAAATGCCTAAAACAAGACAAAAAATGAACAAAAGACACAAAATGACTAAAATAATACACAGAGTGATCAAAATAAGACACAAAATGAATAAAATAAAGCACAAAACGACCAAAATAATAGATAGAATGACCAAAATAAGGCACAAAATGACCAAATAAGACACAAAATGAGTAAAATAAGGCATAAAATGACAAAAACAAGACTTAAAATGACCAAAATAAGCCCCAAAATGACCAAAATAATCCTAGAGTTTCATTTAACAGTCACAGGCGTCTTTGGCTCAGCCCCATCGTACCACTGAGCTCTCCGACAGCGTAAAAGCAGAATATTAATGGATTAACGTGTGAAAGCCGTCACTTTGACGGATTGTTGGACCCGGCCGTGTCCCTCGTCTGTTTAGTCTGTGAGCCGTGGCGTCGACACCAAACAAAGGCAGCGACAGACTCTTCACTCCGTTCAGGGAGAAGCAAAGTCGACGAGGGTTTGGAGGCTGACCAAGCAAAAAACGAGCAATATATCTGCTCCGCAACAGCTGCTCAACATCTGCTCGGTGCCAATCAGAGCCCTGGGAAAACACGAGCGCCGAAGAGCCGACGAGGAGAAAGTGGGGGAAGAAGAATGCTTGAAGTGGCCTGATGGGAACGAGAGAATAGGAGTGAAGGAGGACTGATATCGTCAATGAGAAGACAGACGAGGACGGCATTGTGGAGAGGATTGGAGAGAGGGAGATGAGAGAGGATAAGTCTCTGGAGCAGTAAACTTAATTAAAGAGGGTTTTTTCTTCTTCTCCGGCAGACTGACGTTGAACGCTGGAGATGAGAGGAGGAGGGAAATGGGCAGGAGGCCTAGAAAGATTGAAAAAGTACCGAAAAACAGACGCAGAGCCAAAAAAGTTTCACAGACTGAGAGAAGGACGGGGGGTGGAAAACGGTCATGTAGTCGTACGGATTAAAGAAACGACATCTGCGACAGTTTTTTGTCACTTCATGCACTCCTGGATTCTCAAATATGTTCTGAAGGGAAAGTAAATTTGTCATCTAAACTTCTTTTGCAGCCAATTTGTGAAAGCGTAAAACTGCAAACGGACTTTCACTCAAAGGACCAGAGTGTGACTGTAACAAAAAAACAGCAGTTTTCCCGCCTCATCAGCCTGAGAATGACCAAAACAAGATGCAAAATGACTAAAATAAGAAGCAAAATGACCAAAATAAGAAGCAAAATGACCAAAATGAGACACAAAATAACCAAAATAAAGCACAAAACAACCAAAATAAGGCACAAAATAACAAAAATAACATACAAAACAACCAAAATAAGGCACAAAATAACAAAAATAACATGCAAAATGACCAAAATAAGACACAAAATAACTAAAACAAGATGCAAAATGACTAAAATAAGAAGCAAAATTACCAAAATAAGACACGTTCTGGCGTTCTGATGTGCTCTATATGTCTCCCAAATTTTGTGGATGTAGCTGAATCATGCTGCAGGGGCTGTTTATTAAACATACTGCAGGGGGCGCTATAGCACATGCCCTGCAGAGATGCATACAGTCTTATTCCTTGAGACAACAGTGATGTGTGTGTAAATTTTGGTGAGCTGTTGAACATTCTCAGTCTGTCAAAAACTACTTTGTTTGCCATGGCAACAGCATTTTATCAAATGTCAAAATCTTCACACTGTGGTATTGTCAGGGTGTGATGAATCAGCTGACCAATTTTCAGAATGATATGACAAAGTTTGGAGCAATGGTGTGTGCAAATGTAATTTCTAAACTTCTTGTTATCAGTAGGTGGCGCTAGGACTTTTCCTAAGTTTTTGAGTGTGGATGTCCTCAGAGTGGGCCTGGTGTCCAGCACATGAAGTTTGGGGCAGATAGGATCAGGATTTGCTGAGATATAAACATTTTAGTCGTCATGGCGAGACATCAAAATTCACCGCGCCCCCACAGACACGCCTTTTGATGACATCACCATTTTCACTGTGAATCATCATCAACATGTTGAGGTTTATTTCACCACATTTGAGGTGAATCTGAGCAAGAGGCAAAGAATAATACATCAAAGTGTAAAAAATGACATTTTCTGTTGCCAGCAGGTGGCGCTCTGACTGTGAACGTATTTCATCACATGGATGTGATCAGGGCAGGACTCTGATCATACATGTAAAGTTTCAGGCAGATTGGAGCATGTTCAGGGCATTTACACAGCATTTGAAATTTCATGGCGAAGGATCAAAATTCCAGAGGCCGCCACGGACACGCCCTTTGACTTTGGAAAAAGATTTTAATAACTTTGGATCATTAAGGCCTCCTGTATGTACTGGTAGAATTTGAGGTGAATTGGAGTTTCCCCCTAGGAGGAGTTCACTCGAGAAAAAAATGAAAAATGGGCAAAATCTGACATTCAACGCAAAATAGCTCACTTCCTGTTGGCTTTGGAATGTGGCTGTCACTGACTTTTTTGTTCAGCCTGATGTGCTGCATATGTGCACCAAATTTGGTTGCTCTAGCTGAAACATGCTGCCCGTGGGAAAGTGTAGGGGGCGCTATGGAGCCATTGTGCCACACACCTCCACATGCCCTAAAAAATATGAAATTTTTCGCCAGCTCTGATGTGTGTGCAAATTTTCATGACTTTTCGAGCATGTTCAGGCCCTGAAAAATGCAGTTCTTTTGGCAGGATAATAATAAAAAAACCCTAAGGTTACAATAGGGTCCTACGGCACCGTTGGTGCCGAGGACAGTCGGTGCCCTCACACCGCCTGTCCTCGGCACCTCGATGCTCGGACCCTAATAAGGTAAAAGTTGAGGAAAGAGCAATAAGCAGCCATAAATATCCATAAATAGCAGACGAGTTTAGCTGTTTTACAGGAGAGGAAATCCAGGTGAGCCGTAATGAAGCAGTCGAGCTGCAACAGTATTTGTATTTTTTATTTTTTCAGGTACAATAAAGGATAAAAGTGAGTGAATAAATAAATATATGAAGGGTAGAGCTCATCCACCAGTATCATGTCTGACCAAAGAATTCTACAAGATAACCGAGTTGTTGCAGCGTTTGTCCTTCAAACGTTACAGTCTGAGCTTTCCCATGAAGATAACGGACGCTCCTCAGCCCAGGAATGCAGATAATACAGAGACAAGTCAGACCAAGGTTAGGATATTTATACGATCGCTTCATGACTGCAGCAGCTGCTGTTTAAAGAGGGCTGGGAGGGCTTCAGGTGGGCAACAAATTACTGGGACAAAACGATGCAAAAGATGTCCAAAACAAGATGTAAAATGACCAAAACAAGATCCAAAACCACTAAAACAAGATGCCAAATGACCAAAACATGATGAAAAATGACCAAAACAAGACGAAAAATGACCAAAACAAGATCCAAAACCACTAAAACAAGATGCCAAATGACCAAAACAAGGTGCAAAATGACCAAAACATGACGAAAAATGACCAAAACAAGACTCAAAATGACTGAAACATGATGAAAAATGACCAAAACATGATGAAAAATGACCAAAACATGATGAAAAATGACCAAAACAAGATGCAAAATAACCAAAAGAAGATGCAAAATGACCAAAAGAAGACGCAAAATGACCAAAAGAAGACGCAAAATGACCAAAAGAAGACGCAAAATCACCAAAACAAGACGCAAAATGACCAACACAAGATGCAAAATGACCAAAAGAAGACACAAAATGACCAAAAGACGCAAAATGATCAAAAGAAGACGCAAAATGACCAAAACAAGATGCAAAATGACCAAAACAAGACGCAAAATGACCAACACAAGATGCAAAATGACCAAAAGAAGACACAAAATGACCAAAAGAAGACGCAAAATGACCAAAAGAAGACGCAAAATGACCAAAACAAGATGCAAAATGACCAAAACAAGACGCAAAATGACCAACACAAGATGCAAAATGACCAAAAGAAGACACAAAATGACCAAAAGACGCAAAATGACCAAAAGAAGACGCAAAATGACCAAAACAAGATGCAAAATTACCAAAACAAGACGCAAAATGACCAACACAAGATGCAAAATGACCAAAAGAAGACACAAAATGACCAAAACAATATGCAAAATGACTAAAAACAAGGTGCAAAATGACCAAAACAAGATACAAAATGACCAAAACAAGATACAAAATGACCAAAACAAGGTGCAAAATGACCAAAAGAAGACACAAAATGACCAAAACATGACACAAAATGACCAAAACATGACACAAAATGACCAAAACATGACACAAAATGAACAAAATAAGATGCAGAACGACCAAAATAAGCGGCCGAGTGAACACAAAACACAAAATGACAAAAATACGACAAAAAAAACAAGTGAGACAAAAAGGAAACAAATGACAAGCAACAAAAGTCAGTCAAAAAAACAACAAAAAATAGATAAAATCTTACAAAAATGAGACAAAACAATAAATGAACAATCCAGTATTTTACTTGATCAAAACAGCTTGTCAGGGTCTAGGAATCATTTTAAATTTATAGTTTTACTAATTTACAATCTGCAGTTAATGTCTTCTCTGTAATTTTTACACTTTGAGGACCTGATTGGACCCTCTAGAGGACCACTTTTGGACCACGGGCCTCATGTTGGACACCCCTGCTCTAAACAACCACACTCTGTCTGGCCTATATAAGTGGATTGTTCTGGGAGTTTTGTTGGGAGCTTTGTTGCCTAAATTCAATGATATTTGCAGTCGTGACATTACTGCAAACATCTGCTAATTTAAAAAACAAAAACAGCAGCAGCCAGACTAATAATGAAAATACATTTTAATCTGCTGAGACTCTAAGTTACTGTAGACGGGGTCAGTCAGCGATGTGAACACACATTTAAATCTAAAACAGTGCGTTCTGCTGGAGGCCTCATTAATTAGGATTTAGTATCGTGGTCCTCTGGGATTCCACAGAGATGAAATCTGAAGTTTTCCATCTTCAGATCTATTTAAAAGGTCGCTTCAACCAAATTAGCAAAAGGTACAGGGAGCAGACGAATAAAACAAAACAAAAAGCAGACGCTCCGACCTCTCCGTTATCTGGATGTTCAGATGTCTGGATTTACTTTCAGACGTCAGGAGAGAAACGCTGCATGAATGTGAAGCAAACGGTCTGTAAGTACTGTTCTGATCTCTGTGGGTGGAGATAAACCAGCAGTCTGGTGGAGCCCACGTTTGGTCTCGTTTTTGCAGTTTTGTCTCTTGTTTCTGCAGGTTTGTGTCTCACGTTTTGCCATTTTGGGTCTCGTTTTTGCTGTTTTGTTCGTTTTTGGAGTTTTGTGTCTCGTTTTTGTGATTTTGTGTCTTGTTTTGTCATTTTTGTGTCTCGCTTTTGTGATTTTGTGTCTCACTTTTGCCGTTTTGTTTCTCGTTTTTGTGATTTTGTGTCTCGTTTTTTCATTTTGTGTCTCATTTTTGCTGTTTTGCGTCTCGTTTTTGTGATTTTGTCTTGCTTTTGCTGTTTTGTTTCTCGTTTTTGTGATTTTGTGTCTCGTTTTTTCATTTTGTGTCTCATTTTTGCTGTTTTGCGTCTCGTTTTTGTGATTTTGTCTTGCTTTTGCTGTTTTGTTTCTCGTTTTTGTGATTTTGTCTCGCTTTTTCATTTTGTGTCTCATTTTTGCTGTTTTGCGTCTCGTTTTTGTGATTTTGTGTCTCGCTTTTGCTGTTTTGTGTCTCATTTTTGCTGTTTTGCGTCTCGTTTTTGTGATTTTGTGTCTCGCTTTTTCATTTTGTGTCTCGCTTTTGCTGTTTTGTGTCTCGTTTTTGTGATTTTGTGTCTTGCTTTTGCTGTTTTGTGTCTCGTTTTTGTGATTTTGTGTTTTGTTTTGGTGATTTTATGTCTCTTAAAGATTTTGTCTTGTCATTTTTTTGTGTCCCATTTTTGTGCCTCACTCTTGTAATTTTAGTATCTTGCTTTTGTGATTTTATGTCTCTTAAAGATTTTGTCTTGTCATTGTTTTGTGTCTCGTTTTTGTGCCTCACTCTTGTCATTTTAGTATCTTGCTTTTGTGACTTTATGTCTCTTAAAGATTTTGTCTTGTCATTGTTTTGTGTCTCGTTTTTGTGCCTCACTCTTGTCATTTTAGTATCTTGCTTTTGTGACTTTATGTCTCGTTTTTGGAGTTTTTGAGTGTTACTGTATTTACTGTGGAAAACTTTCAGGGAACGATTTATTTAAGCTTTTATTCGACTTTATAAGAGATGCTTCCGAGTCTAGGAAATCCATGCACTTCTGGAGCGGTTATTTTCTATTTTTTTGATTAAATAAACATGCTTTTGGCTCTTTAACGAAATTCAGTGTTTGCATTATTCAAATGTTTTTACGCCAATTTTGACACTTTCACTGCAAATGAATATCGGCTCCAAATATCGGTTATCGGCCTCCTCTGACTACTGATAATCGGTATCAGCCCTGGAAAAACCCATATCGGTCGATCACTACTTTTGAGTGTTTGTGTTGATTTTACTTCTTTTTGTTATTTAATGTTCATTAATTAGTCAGAGCCGGCAGTAACCATCAGGTCGGCTCAGTCCAAAGTTGTGAAAACATGGGGGTGCTCTTTGGTAGCTTGTTCCTCCTGCTACCAACAACGAATGGATTATTCCTGGACAGCCTCCTGCAGCTGTGAACAGTACGAGACAAATGTTGTGTTTTTGAACATTAGAGCAGGTAAACATGTTCTCGTACGCTACAAAAATACTAATCTGTAAATGTGCAGAATGTGGGCATTTTAAACATTTGTACCTCCGTTTTTGAAGCAGTGGATCCTGGTATCGTCATTTTTCATTTTTAAAGCAGAATAAAGCAGAATCCGTGTGTTTTCATTCTCCCGTCTGCATTATTCTGTTCAAAGCACTCGGAGCCTCTGGAGTTTGTTCTGTTGGTTCTTTGTAGAAGCGTTTCTTTGACGCCAACAAGAGATTCTGGTTTAAATGTTATCTCTGAGGTTGAGGATTAAGATCTGACACTAAAAAAATGATCAGAAAACTGCTGCCCGACATCGCTTTTAATTTCCAGGAACAGAAACACCGACGTCCATTAATCAGCTTCATTTTTGTCTTATTGGAGAAAAAAAAGACACATTAATGGACAATGAAAATAGTAGTAATTGCAGTTATTAGTTCTTAAATCATTAAAAAAACATCCTTCCTTTCAGTGTTTGCTTTCTGCCTTCAACCCTTTTATTTTTCTTCCCATCGTTCTCTTCACACCTTCTGCGTTTCGTGTTGATTTTACCTCTTGTGTTGTGATTTTACGTCTTCTTGTGTTGATTTTTACGTCTATGCATTGATTTTGTATTTTTTGCATTAATTTTACATCATTTTGAGATGAGTTTATGTTGTGTTGATTTTGCGGCTTTTTGCATCGATTTTACAACCTTTTGTGTTAATTTTTACATCTTTTTGTGGTGATTTTGCATCTTGTGTTGTTTTTGTGTCTTTTTGTGGTCATTTTCAACCCTTTCCTTTTTCTTCCCATCGTTCTCTTCACACTTTCTCCGTTTAGTGTTGATTTTACCACATTTGTTGTGATTTTACGTCTTCTTGTGTTGATTTTTACGTCTCCATGCGTTGATTTTCCATTTTTTGCATTAATTTTACATCATTTTGAGATGAGTTTACATCGTGTTGATTTTACGGCTTTTTGTGGTGATTTTACAACCGTTTGTGTTAATTTTTACATCTTTTTGTGATGATTTTATGTCTTTTTGTGATGATTTTGCAACTTGTGTTGCTTTTACGTCTTTTTGTGGTGATTTTACATCTTCTTGCATTGATTTTGCATCTTGTGTTACTTTTATATCTTTTTGTGGTCATTTTACGTCTTTTTGTGGTCATTTTACGCCTTCTTGCATTGATTTTTTATCTTTTGTGTTGATTTTCCATCTTTTTAGTGTTGCTTTTATGTGATTTTACATCTTTATGCGTTGATTTTGCATGTATTTGTTGATTTCACGTCTTTTTGCCTTGATTTTACATCTTTATGCGTTGATTTTGAATGTATTTGTTGATTTTACGTCTTTTTGTCTTGATTTTACATCTTTCTGTTGTGATTTTGCATCCTGTGCTTCTCGACAAAGTATTTCTGAGCCACAACATCCTTTGATTCGAAAGCGGTTAAAATAAAAAAAAGGACGGAGCACAAAATCTTTTAAAGTCAAGACATTTTTCCCATGAAGCTGCTGAATGTTACGAAGCATCTCCTAAACAACATCCGGCCTTCACAGGTCCACACCGCAGTCCGTAAGTGTCGTGGATTCAACACGTCCTCAAAGAAATGTCTTTACATGAACTACAGCTGTTAACAGAAAGGCCAGAGCTGCTTAATCACAAACGGCAAGGAGTGTTTCCTTTTTCACATCCAGTTAAAAAAGTGTTTACCACCGGGGCCTTTATCTACAAGCATGCAAAACACTGTGTTCGGAATTAAAGGCCAGCAGGATTAAACGGGAGCGATGGAAAACAGCGATACGCTTCGCTTTTTATCTGATGAAGGTCAAAATTACAGAAATACCTTAATAGACGGGAGAAAGGCCACAGCAGCAGCAGCAGCAGAGCTCGGGGAGCTTTCTAATGTTACAGTGACCCTCTCAATGCTGCTGCTCTTTAATGGGAACACAACATTCACAATAACAGACAGAACGCTGCCATGTTGTTCTGAAGCACTAAAACTAAACTAGATGACCATGGGAAGTTCTAAAACGACCAAAATGTGGCACAAAACATCCGCAAAAAGATGTTAAAATACCAAAATATGACAGAAATCAACCACAAAACATGTCTAATGACCAAAACATGACAGAACCAGAAAAAAAGAAATCACAAATACCTATAACTAAACACAAAACAACCACAAAAGACGTCTAATGACTAAAATAAGGGACAAAACAACCACAAAAGACGTCTAATGACTAAAATAAGGTACAAAACAACCACAAAAAGACGTCTAATGACTAAAATAAAGTACAAAACAACCACAAAAGACGTCTAATGACTAAAATAAGGTACAAAACAACCACAAAAAGACGTCTAATGACTAAAATAAGGTACAAAACAACCACAAAAAGACGTCTAATGACTAAAATAAGGTACAAAACAACCACAAAAGACGTCTAATGACTAAAATAAGGTACAAAACAACCACAAAAAGACGTCTAATGACTAAAATAAGGTACAAAACAACCACAAAAGACGTCTAATGACTAAAATAAGGTACAAAACAACCACAAAAAGACGTCTAATGACTAAAATAAGGTACAAAACAACTACAGAAAGACGTCTAATGACTAAAATAAGGTACAAAACAACCACAAAAGACGTCTAATGACTAAAATAAGGTACAAAACAACCACAAAAAGATGCCTAATGACTAAAATAAGGCACAAAACAACCACAAAAAGATGCCTAATGACTAAAATAAGGCACAAAACAACCACAAAAGACGTCTAATGACTAAAATAAGGTACAAAACAACCACAAAAAGACGTCTAATGACTAAAATAAGGTACAAAACAACCACAAAAGACGTCTAATGACTAAAATAAGGTACAAAACAACCACAAAAAGACGTCTAATGACTAAAATAAGGTACAAAACAACCACAAAAAGACGTCTAATGACTAAAATAAGGTACAAAACAACCACAAAAAGACGTCTAATGACTAAAATAAGGTACAAAACAACCACAAAAAGACGTCTAATGACTAAAATAAGGTACAAAACAACCACAAAAGACGTCTAATGACTAAAATAAGGTACAAAACAACCACAAAAAGACGTCTAATGACTAAAATAAGGTACAAAACAACCACAAAAGACGTCTAATGACTAAAATAAGGTACAAAACAACCACAAAAAGACGTCTAATGACTAAAATAAGGTACAAAACAACTACAGAAAGACGTCTAATGACTAAAATAAGGTACAAAACAACCACAAAAGACGTCTAATGACTAAAATAAGGTACAAAACAACCACAAAAAGATGCCTAATGACTAAAATAAGGCACAAAACAACCACAAAAAGATGCCTAATGACTAAAATAAGGCACAAAACAACCACAAAAGACGTCTAATGACTAAAATAAGGTACAAAACAACCACAAAAAGACGTCTAATGACTAAAATAAGGTACAAAACAACCACAAAAGACGTCTAATGACTAAAATAAGGTACAAAACAACCACAAAAAGACGTCTAATGACTAAAATAAGGTACAAAACAACCACAAAAAGACGTCTAATGACTAAAATAAGGTACAAAACAACCACAAAAAGACGCCTAATGACTAAAATAAGGTACAAAGCAACCACAAAAGACGTCTAATGACTAAAATAAGGTACAAAACAACCACAAAAAGATGCCTAATGACTAAAATAAGGCACAAAACAACCACAAAAAGATGTCGAATGACTAAAATAAGGTACAAAACAACCACAAAAAGATGCCTAATGACTAAAATAAGGTACAAAACAACCACAAAAAGATGCCTAATGACTAAAATAAGGCACAAAACAACCACAAAAAGACGTCTAATGACTAAAATAAGGTACAAAACAACCACAAAAAGATGCCTAATGACTAAAATAAGGTACAAAACAACCACAAAAAGATGCCTAATGACTAAAATAAGGCACAAAACAACCACAAAAAGACGTCTAATGACTAAAATAAGGCACAAAACAACCACAAAAGAGAAACAGAAAAACCACAAAACATTTAGAATAAAAATTAAATGTAAACAACCCTGGGAAGATGCAAAATGACCAAAATATGACACAAAGCCACCACAAAACGGTGTCAAATTATTCAGACATGAATTCACAAAGTGCTTTACAGCAAAATCAGCAAGAAAAAAATAAAATCAGCAAATTAACACACAGGACATAAAACAACCACAGAAAGGTCAACAAAATGATCGGAAATCTGACCAAAATTCAACATAAAATATCCACAATAACATGTAAGACAACCAAAATTACATACACCCAAACAAAACTAAATCAAACAACTTTGGAAAGTTTTAAAACGACCAAAATATGACACAGAACAACCACAAAAAGATGTAAAACTACTGACACAGCAACAAAACATCTAAAAAAATGGCAAATGACCAAAACTAGACACACAACAACCACAAAATGATGTAAAACAACGAAAACAAGACGCAAAACAACTACAGATAATGTAAAACTACTGAAAGAGACAGAAAACAACCACAAAAAGACGTCAACAAATCTAACTTAAAAGTACAAAAACTAAAAACTTTCCATAGAGGTGCAGGACTTTTTATTTCAGAGTGCAGAAGAATGTGTCAGGAAGTAAAAACACCCTGAACAGAAACGCTGCGTGGGGTCGGGAGGGTTAAACGTTGGAGAATATCCTCGGTGCTGAGATCCAGTTTGAGACATCAGTCTGCATCTGGTGTCTGTTGGCCGGCTGCTTCTGGCAGAACTTCACGCTTCTGTTTCTGAAAGGCTAATGGGCTCAGCTGGCTCGGACTCAGTCGGCCGCCGAGTGATAACATTTACAAACATCCTAATCAAGATGAGCCGCCACTGATCAGGATTCTTGGGACGGAAGAAGCACGGCTTTGTTTTCCAGCAAGACTTTCTCTTCCATGACAGCGACTCCGCTGAGCTGAATACCGAGTTCCTCAATCATCTCGGGGTCCGTCCTGACAACACCGACTTTGACGGTAGAATCAGAATGAAGCAGATTCACCCACACAGTCCCCAAGAAGCAGCTCAACGAAGATCCTGAATGTTAATCAGATGCTCTCCTTTAGTTCTTCTGCCACTTGAGTCATTGAGAGCTGATTCTAATAGAACTAACCATGTAAATTCAAATTAAGTTCCAATGTTTCGATACTGAGGTAGGGTCAGATTGTTAATGAGTTTATGTGTCATTGTAATACAGTAAAAGATCTGAGTCACCGGTGAAATAAAACTGTGATCAAGAGGATTACTGATGATGTTTAAATGTGAAACGAAGAAAATGAGACACCAAGTGACCACAATTAAAGACAAAACAAGCACAAACAAATGTCAAATTACCACAACTACACATAAAATGACCACAATGCCATGTCAAACAACCAAAACTAAATGGAACCAACCAAAACTAAACCAAACAACCTTGAGAAATTCTAAAACAACCAAAAGGTAACACAAAACAACCACAAAAAGGCATCAAAAGACCAACATCCAAATCAAACAATCTTGAGAAGTTGTAAAACGACCAAATACACCTCAAAACAACCACAAAAAGATGTCTAATGACTAAAACTAGACACAAAACAACCACAAAAAGATGTCGAATGACAAAAACTAGATACAAAACAACCACAAAAAGATGTCTAATGACGAAAACTAGACACAGAACAACCACAAAAAGATGTCTAATGACGAAAACTAGACACAGAACAACCACAAAAAGATGTCGAATGACAAAAACTAGACACAGAACAACCACAAAAAGATGTCTAATGACTAAAACTAGACACAGAACAACCACAAAAAGATGTCTAATGACTAAAACTAGACACAAAACTACCACAAAAAGATGTCGAATGACACAGAGGTAAAATTAGACAAAAAAGAACCATAAAAAGACGTAAAATGACTAAAACCAGAGAAAAACAACCGCAACCATGTTAAGCAACCAAAATGAAATGAAACCAACCAAAACCAAACCATGATGTTTTTAATTCCCAACTTTCAATCGGAAAAAATGGAAGAAATCAGAGGAACTGTTTGCTAGGATGATCAGTATGTAGAAAAACAAAGAAGTTTATGAAATAAAAGCACACATTAAACTCCTATTTGTTTCTCAGTGGTAGATTCTTCCTAAACTGAAAGTGAAACCTCAGACGTGTTTTTAGAAAATTCATCAATTCAGATTTTACTGCACCGATCAGCTGTCACCTATAATGGGCCACTTACGCTACAGATAAAGTGAAATATTCCAGCACCCAATAAAATGACGCACACATCATCATCGTCATCATCGTCATCATCGTCATCATCGTCATCATCGTCATCCGGCAGATGTGTTTTTAACAGCAGCTCATTCACAACTCACAGCCTGTCAGCCGCCTTAAACTCTTCAGACATCCCAGAATAATCAGCGGCGCACATCCAACAGACCACAGCGATTTTGTGGTGATTTCTTTCAGCTATCGGAGACACAAGAGTTTCAGGAGAGAGAGTGTACAGATGTTTATCTATTCAGCAGAAAAACTAAACCCACCGCTGGTAGAGACGATAAAAAGCCGATGAGCAGATAAAAACACTCCAGCTACAGACAGAGAGGGTTTTTTTTTTAAAAGTATTATTTGAGACTGAATGGGAGAAGCGTACATTTGCTGCTCGGGTTAGGAATAACCACAATTTCTCTATGAATAACGTTCAAGGTGAAACCAGCCGAAGAAAGACAAAGTTTTTTTATCCGACGAAGCAGCAGGACGCACTTCAACCGACAAAACAAATCAATCAGTTCACCTTCTTTCTCCACAGCTGCTGGAACAAACAGATACCGATTCAATTGAGCGACTTCATGAATGAAAACACACAAAATGCTGCATCTCACAACAGACCTACACCTGCTGTAGGTCTGAAACTAGACACAAAACAACTATAAATATGAATGTGTAATGAACAACATGAGACAAAACAACCACAAAAAGATGTCTAATGACTAAAACTAGACACAAAAAGATGTCTAATGACTAAAACTAGACACAGAACAACCACAAAAAGATGTCTAATGACTAAAACTGGACACAAAACAACCACAAAAAGATGTCTAATGACTAAAACTGGACACAAAACAACCACAAAAAGATGTCTAATGACTAAAACTGGACACAAAACAACCACAAAAAGATGTCTAATGACTAAAACTAGACACAAAACAACCACAAAAAGATGTCTAATGACTAAAACTAGACACAAAACAACCACAAAAAGATGTCGAATGACTAAAACTGGACACAAAACAACCACAAAAAGATGTCTAATGACTAAAACTAGACACAAAACAACCACAAAAAGATGTCTAATGACTAAAACTGGACACAAAACAACCACAAAAAGATGTCTAATGACTAAAACTAGACACAAAACAACCACAAAAAGATGTCTAATGACTAAAACTAGACACAAAACAACCACAAAAAGATGTCTAATGACTAAAACTAGACACAAAACAACCACAAAAAGATGTCGAATGACTAAAACTAGACACAAAACAACCACAAAAAGATGTCTAATGACTAAAACTAGACACAAAACAACCACAAAAAGATGTCTAATGACTAAAACTAGACACAAAACAACCACAAAAAGATGTCTAATGACTAAAACTAGACACAAAACTACCACAAAAAGATGTCTAATGACTAAAACTAGACACAAAATAACCACAAAAAGATGTCAAATGACTAAAACTAGACACAAAACAACCACAAAAAGACGTCTAATGACTAAAACTAGACACAAAAAGATGTCGAATGACTAAAACTGGACACAAAACAACCACAAAAAGATGTCTAATGACTAAAACTGGACACAAAACAACCACAAAAAGATGTCTAATGACTAAAACTAGACACAAAACAACCACAAAAAGATGTCTAATGACTAAAACTGGACACAAAACAACCACAAAAAGATGTCAAATGACTAAAACTAGACACAAAACAACCACAAAAAGATGTCTAATGACTAAAACTAGACACAAAACAACCACAAAAAGATGTCTAATGACTAAAACTAGACACAAAACAACCACAAAAAGATGTCGAATGACTAAAACTAGACACAAAACAACCACAAAAAGATGTCTAATGACTAAAACTAGACACAAAACAACCACAAAAAGATGTCTAATGACTAAAACTAGACACAAAACTACCACAAAAAGATGTCTAATGACTAAAACTAGACACAAAATAACCACAAAAATATGTCAAATGACTAAAATTAGACACAAAACAACCACAAAAAGATGTCAAATGACTAAAACTAGACACAAAATAACCACAAAAAGATGTCAAATGACTAAAACTAGACACAAAACTACCACAAAAAGATGTCTAATGACTAAAACTAGACACAAAACTACCACAAAAAGATGTCTAATGACTAAAACTAGACACAAAACTACCACAAAAAGATGTCTAATGACTAAAACTAGACACAGAACAACCACAAAAAGATGTCTAATGACTAAAACTAGACACAAAGCAACCACAAAAAGATGTCTAATGACTAAAACTGGACACAAAACTACCACAAAAAGATGTCAAATGACTAAAACTAGACACAAAACAACCACAAAAAGATGTCAAATGACTAAAACTAGACACAAAGCAACCACAAAAAGATGTCTAATGACTAAAACTAGACACAAAACAACCACAAAAAGATGTCTAATGACTAAAACTAGACACAAAATAACCACAAAAAGATGGCGAATGACTAAAACTAGACACAAAACAACCACAAAAAGATGGCGAATGACTAAAACTAGACACAAAACAACCACAAAAAGATGTCTAATGACTAAAACTAGACACAAAACAACCACAAAAAGATGTCTAATGACTAAAACTAGACACAAAATAACCACAAAAAGATGGCGAATGACTAAAACTAGACACAAAACAACCACAAAAAGATGTCAAATGACTAAAACTAGACACAAAACAACCACAAAAAGATGTCTAATGACTAAAACTAGACACAAAATAACCACAAAAAGATGGCGAATGACTAAAACTAGACACAAAACAACCACAAAAAGATGGCGAATGACTAAAACTAGACACAAAACAACCACAAAAAGATGTCTAATGACTAAAACTAGACACAAAACAACCACAAAAAGATGTCTAATGACTAAAACTGGACACAAAACTACCACAAAAAGATGTCAAATGACTAAAACTAGACACAAAACAACCACAAAAAGATGGCGAATGACTAAAACTAGACACAAAACAACCACAAAAAGATGTCTAATGACTAAAACTAGACACAAAACAACCACAAAAAGACGTCTAATGACTAAAACTAGACACAAAACAACCACAAAAAGACGTCTAATGACTAAAACTGGACACAAAACAACCACAAAAAGATGTCGAATGACTAAAACTGGACACAAAACAACCACAAAAAGATGTCTAATGACTAAAACTGGACACAAAACAACCACAAAAAGATGTCTAATGACTAAAACTAGACACAAAACAACCACAAAAAGACGTCTAATGACTAAAACTGGACACAAAACAACCACAAAAAGATGTCAAATGACTAAAACTAGACACAAAACAACCACAAAAAGATGTCTAATGACTAAAACTAGACACAAAACTACCACAAAAAGATGTCTAATGACTGCATCATGGTGTGTTAGTCTGAGCCGTGGTTTAGAGTTTAAATTTCCCAAAACCTTGTCAAAAGCAAGTTATTCGGGAAGCCGACCTGAATTTCTGTCACCAAAGATCAGAAAATATCTGTAAAATTAATCGCACGCTATCTCAGCCAGACTCAGAAATACTCATCCAGGCTTCTGCAGCAGCATTTTTATCTGTAAAAACCCTCCAACGGCTTCAGTTCGTTCAGAATACAGCAGCCCGACTGGAACCACACACAAAAAAATAATAGTTCAGCCACATCTCCACAGTCCTCAAACAATTCTCCAGCCTGCCTGTTCATTACTGGACTGACTTTAAGCATCGAAGGCTGAATTTTTTTTATATTTGACAGTTTATCAAACATCTCTCAGGTTACAGGACGGCCGTTACCTGCAACTTCCAAAAGCTTCAGTCAAAAAACTTTCACCACAAAACCCGACCTGGTAAATTCAAGCTGACAAGCTGAAGACATTTCCATTTCCGATGCCAGTCTGACATCTACTATGTGACACAAAAAAAGCACAAAAAGATGTCTAATGTCTAAAACGAGAAATAAAACAACCACAAAAACATGTCAATTGACTAAAATTAGACACAAAATAACCTCAATGGATGCTAGACTACCAAAATATGACCCAAAACAAACAAAACCAACAAGACAAAGGTGTCAAATACCTAAAAGTAGACATAAAACAACCATGAAGGATGTCTAAAGGCAAACATGACTGAAAACAACCACAAAAAGATGTCAAACACCCAAAACTAGACACAAAACATCCTCAAAAAGATGCTAAACTACCAGCATGTGACACAAAACCATCACAAAAAGATGTCTAATATCTAAAAGTACACACAAAATAATCACAAAAAGATGAAAATTGACAAAACCAAGACACAAAACGACCACACAAAGATGAAAAATTTACCAAAATGTGACAAAAAAAACACATCAAACAACCAAAATTAAACGTTCTAACTTTGAGAAGTTGTAAAAGGACCAACATGTGACACAAAACAACCACAAAATGATGTCAAACGACCAACATTCAGGATTCATTTTCTCTGTAAAGCGCTTTGAATCGAGACATTTTGCCCAAAAGCTAAACTTGTGTGCTATTTATTGACAGATATTTATTGACAGAGGTCATGTGTGCAAATTATTGGTCAGCAACACATCAAATCATCATGTGACATTTAGCCAACAAGCATCACTTCTACAAACCATTCTGTCGTCTTCTCATCTCACATTTCTGCTTAAACTCATCAGAATATTTCAACAGTCAACACATACGCATGGTAGGAATTAGAACATGATCAAAATCGCAACATTGGAAAGTGTAAGATAAAAAATAACTGAGGTGCTACAGAGAAATCCCAGCAGATAAATCACATTCTCCACCAAAAATCTGATTTTTCATGAATATTCCCTGTAAAACTGTGACTCACGCTGCAGTGTCTGGCTGAATTAAAAACAAAATGACAGTGTTAATGTGTTCCCAGCACCTGAACCCAACAACAGCTGATCAACAACAACACAACGATCAGCGTGTTGAGCATCAGACGGCTGCACTGCTCAGTGAGATTAACGGGTTAGTAGGAGTGCAGCGTGAACATTTAGACTTCTCTGGAGCTGCTGCTACGAAGCCAGGTCGCCATGGTAACCGATGCTGGTCTGGAGGAGGTTCTGTTCAGAGCTTGGGATTTAAATCAGCTGGAAGACGCATCTTCATTTCACCAGTCCTGTCAGATTCTCAGCTGTGGATTTTATCTGTGAACCTGTTGACTGAACAATGTTGCTTCAGTACCGCCACTCTCAGCGCTGTGTTGCCACGGAAACCAACACGATGCTTAAAATACAATATCTATAAAAAGTAGAGAAAAAGTACAAATATCCAAGTTCACCGTGGTCAAACTGTACTTATTTACTGTGTTTAAATCAACAAAAACATTGTTTTTTTACAGATATTTGCCATGAAGAAAATCTTGAATACTGATGATTAAAATATCACAAAACTGTACATAATGACACTACTAAAAAGTATTTTTTAAAAGATAAATATATAGATACATAAATGGATACGTTATTTATGGTATCCAGCAGCTCACACATATTTCATTTATGAAAAATAAGGAAAATTCTGACTCTAAATTCAGATTCTCGTGTTAATTGTCGATTAACTGAGGTTGTAGGATTTATTGAGGCAGTTAGCATTAAGATATGTTAAGGTTCAGCGGCCTGTGGGCGGACCGTTTTGATATCTGCATGAGCATTTTTCGAAATAGAAGGACACTGCCAACGCGATGATTCAAACACTATACACCGATAGAAAGCTTAGATTCTCATGAATCCGCTGGTATAAACCACTTTCAGATGTGATTACCACAGCGGGTAATATAAACACATTTCTCCAACAAACAACAAAAATTTAAAGGGCACATAAAGGGCATAACTCACCTTTGGACGCTCTTTTACTGGTCAAAGATGAAAATAATCCATAAAAACCAGCCAGAATCCAAGCTTCGGTATCCAGACAATACTATCAAGTACAATATTTTGTCCAAAACATGTCTAGAAATAAGTAAATAATCCACAAATAGCTCGGCTCCATGTGCGCACACACAGCGCTGCACGTTTCATATTCACCGTATTTATGCCCATATTTTTATTCAGCGTGCAGAAATCCATGTGGTCTAGGACTCAAAATGGCGACTGAAGTCTTACCTTTATGTTTACACCGCGTTTCAACCAATCAAGTGACTCTGGCCTGCCTCCGAGCCCTAAACGGCCAACCGTAGCCGAGACTGACCGATCTGGATCCACCTCATGTCGTCAGTAAATTCTGAGCAAATCACGTCGGAGGAAACGTTTGACTGACAGGGCTGGTAGCCAATCAGCCTGCTGAATACCAGACTATAAATACAGCCTCTGCCAGCAGGGTTGTGTGACGTTTCACACCTCGGCTCCGGCTGCAGATGGAGCCTCTCTGTCTCCCTCCCAGTATCTGCTTCTGATCCACACTGAAGTGCCTTTTTTGAGTTCTTTATGAGTTTTTGGAGTGAAAATAATGTGAAAACGGGCTATAAAACGAACATATACCATTTCTGCCCAGGGTGTACAGAGGGTGTCCAAAATTGACAGCGCCTGGCCATAGCAGTACAAATACATGTGTGAAACACTCATTTCTTGTAGTATTGCTCTGAAATTTTGACCTGAACTATGTAAGACCCCAGGCTGTTGCCTTTTTGTGTTTTCAAGCTGTCACAGTGCTGCCACACTTATTTTCAGGTGTTTTATTAGGGAAAAAATTTAGGCGAGAATAAAAGTCATCCTAATTCAGTGTGTTCCAACATAAAATACTCTGTGCCAGTAGCACCCAGATTAATTCTGACTGCACTGGGTGACAATTCAGGTTGTCAGCTTTCAAAGGAGACCCCAACCATGCCTGTACTCCAAACAGTTCAAGAACAGCATTCAATTTACTTTCCGTACATCTTCAGTAGAAATTTCGGGCGGAAATTGCCTGTACTTTATGGGGTTGATATTGAGCTATTTTCATAGGAAACCCCTTTTAATGAGTTTTAAACACAGATTTAGGTCATATTACTCCTTACATTTACTGTTTGTGTCGCGTGGTTTAATTAGCACTGTTAGCTTCTTATCATTTCCAGCATATAATCCACTGCGGGCTAACATGTTTAGCTATGCTAGCTCACACAGCTAGCTAAACATACAAAACGCCGTTTACAGCTCACACGTAAAAGAGTAAAAAACAACTAGAATCCAGAAGATTAACTAAGCATTTAACCAGCGCTTAGTGACTCTAACTAGCGATAACCGTTAGCACTTGTACCTGTTTATGCTAATCGCCGATGCTAATTCGGTTATGCTAACCGCTAACGCACAGTTCCAGCACATAGCCACATCCCAGCTTTGTTCTGACCGAAAATACCAGCAACCAAAACACATATTTCAGCACTTCTGAGCAGAATTCTTACCTGTGCTTTGATTTCTACTCATGCCTGTGTTCCTTTGACAGGTGTACTTTTCAAACTATGATACATGCCATAATGTTCATGTTCAAAGATACACTTTTCAGTCATCTAGGACATTCACAAATGTTTTTTGACAGTTTTAATGTGATTTTGGTTCATTTTTAACTTATTTGGGACAATTTCTGAATCATTGTGAACAAATCGAGCCATTTTAAGCCAGTGTAAGTCATTTTGATCAAGTTTTGGGTGTTGGGACAATTTTGTCTTCATTCTGGGAACACTTTCATCATTTCTGGAAGCTCTCAATGTAGTTTGGATAATTTGGAGGTATTTTCGACTATTTTAGGCTCATTTTGGACAAATACAACACAACAAAACATCCAGGGTACCAATGCTTGATTTGATGACTTAGTTTTGTTGTTCAAACTATGATATGATATGAACAATATTGTGCATGATGATTCCATTTTTCCCCCAAATTTTGTCAAACCTTTATGTTTTCTATTTTGATTATTTATGACTTTCTGTTGCTTCATTCTGCACAGGAGACATTTCTGGGTTCTCTCTCCTTATTTTCATGGTTGTTCTGTTTCCATAAAGGTTCAGGACTTTATAAATGCAGTAAAAAATGAGCAACAGTGAGGAGAAATGTGATCGGAGCAAAACCGCCCAGAAACCGCTCAGAGTTCAGAGGGTTAAAGATCCACATGAACAAACATTTGCTGCATGTTCTGGCTAATCCACAGGGGATCCGCATGAATAGCACCGTGAATGATTTCATTGGTTTGGTTAGTCTGCTGCTTTCCATCACCAAGTTATTCTGAAGGCCCAGATGAAATGAATTCAGTCCCCTGTTACGTTTCTTCATTTGTTAAACCTGTAGTTGGTTTTCGACGTATTGGTTCAACCTTTATCAGTGTGCTGCTGGTTTTCATTTGGAACCCCAGAGTCGTGTCATATCGTCAGCAAGTCGCCTCGATCAAACCCAGATCAATCCTCCATTAATCTTCGTCATCGCCGCGATCCGCTTATCCGTTTCAGCAACCGGCGACGTCCCGGGAACGCATCCATCATCGGCTCCCCTGCCTCCAAATTAAACCCTGTCGTGAATTATCATGGCGGTGCAACAGAGCCGGCAAATTGTTTACATCTAATCAATAGCCTAAGCAATCAATGCAAATTATCTGCATGCATCGTGCGGAAAGACAGACCGAGCTGAGAGAGTGTTTTCACAGCGTAGACTTTTTAATGGGCAGAGCTTTCAAACTGAATCGTCCAACTAGTCATTCAATAGCAGAATAATTTAGTACAAAAAGGACAGCAGTGCAACCGTTCCAAAGGACACCGGAGACGGTTGCTAGGCAGCAAGCCGTCGGCGGAGGTAAAACCTCTCGTGGACCTCGGACAGATTGATTTATCAATTCAAGGCTAAGTGGGAGCAGTAGAAAAGTGACAGTGACCAAAAACCTCATCCATAAACATCAGCCGGGGTTTGATCGGCGACTATGACAGGATGAGGGAACTCCCGGCGGAACCAGGAAGTCAAATCAGACATGAATGAAGACGGGATGGGGATTCTGCTGTTTTAAGGTACCAGTTGGTTTTATTATTACAATGCACACTCGATAAGCAAAAAAGCCTTGGCATCCTGCAAAAACCAACAATATTATGACAATACGAGTCACTCGCTTGAGCCTGCATCGGCCGGTCGCTGAGCGGACCGCGCCGTTACATTATTATTGCAAAGGGTCACTTTCAAGTTGAAACTCATCAGCAAACGTAAAAGGACATGAAAATAAAATCAGTGATTACATAAAGTATGGGTCGTTCCATCTTTGTATGGTGGGAGATACATTTGTAAATGCAAACACACACAGTAAAATAAAACACTGGAAACATGTGACCCATGACAAACAGAAAATAAAACCCAAAAAGAATACATAATTGAATCATAATCTAGGCTAAAATTTTACAAATCACAGAAGACTAATCATTAATCGTGTTTTATTGTAATAATCAAACAATTTGAGGCTGTATCAAAAACTTTGTAAAAAAATTAGAAGGAGATTTTCATCGAGCTACAATATACAGCAGAAGTAAATACATCCCGGTGCAATGTCACTTTAAATATTTAATGATTCACACTTGTACCACCTGCAGAACAACTGCATTCATTTTCAGTTGAACAGTTGAAGCTTTGCTCGCATAAACAATAATAATAATAAACTTTAGAAAGACTACTGAAAATCAGACCCCGAAACAAAAGTGAGTCCACCTGCATGAACATGGTTCTAAAATGAGCTCTGAACAGCAGAACATACTAGTTTTGGACCTGTGGACTGTTTATGTCAGCATCATGGCTCCAAGTGGAAAAGAGTTGAACAGAGCAAGTGAAAACTCTCACTGTAAGACTTCACAAAGATGGAAAAGGATCTAAGGAACTACAAATCAGTGATGAACCAGAGTTATAGGAGTGATCAGGAGGTACAGAAGGAGTCACAGTACCACTAATCATGACTGCAGCAGTCATCCTCCTGAAATAACCTCACCTACACTGAACTACTTTTACAATCTAGCAGTAAAAAACAGACTGCTTCAGACTTGGCACAGGAGTTATCAATGAAAACCAGAGTTGGTGTGAAGCTCAGGACACTTCAGAACATCAACCTCTGTGGACGGAGGACAAGAAACAAAACCTTTGCTTCTCCTTTGGCACAAAACTGCAAAATGAAACTCTGCTAAAGAACAATAAAATAAGCCTGATGCATGTTAGAAGCAAACTATTTGGTCAGATGAAGGTAAATTAGTTGGACTCAGATGGAGTCTAACCTGACCAGCACTACCACAGTGAATGCATAGTCCTGACAGTGAAGTACGGACGGCTTTTGTTGGTTTCGGTGGTAGTTTCGTCTCTCCTTGTGCTAATTTTTTTTATCTCTTTGTGTATATTTTATGTCTTTGTGTACATTTTGCGTCTCTCCAAGTCAGGACTACCACAGTGAATGCATAGTCCTGACAGTGGAGCACGGAGATGGATGAGTACAAAAGACATTTTCAAAAGTCATCAAAAACAAAGGTGGACACACTAATAAAATATTTTAATCTCCGTAATTAAAGGTTGCATTAAGTTCCTTCTGTGGGGCTTGAATTTTGAATACAGTAAATCTAAACATTTGAGGATTTTGAATCATTTGACACTTCAGTGACATTACACAAAGATGTCCTCACTTCTGTTATACACTGTAATTATTGGAAACTCATTTTTTTCCATCCGAATCTCTGTCGCCATCTCATCCGCGATCCTCTCCTCAGTGACCTCTAAAACGTGAACATCTGTACATACAGTCTCCATGGCACACAATGTGTCAGACTGGAGAGACGAACTGCCTCGTTACATAAAAAAATAATTATCCCTGGTCCAAAATAAACTGCAGGGGTGTTCTTCCTGCCGTGTGCGTGTAGAAACCTGGTTTTTCACTGTAGATGTGTGAACCGCAAGCATCCATCCGAACCGAAATCAAATCAAATGAACTGAAATTCATCTAAGCTATACAGTTTGCATCCAAATCAAACTTTATCTGGTAATAAAAACAGTAGTTTTCTTGCTGCTTATGTCTGCTGATGTAACAGAAGGTCCATCCGATGTGCTGTGATTTAATGTTCATGTAAAACAGGAATAAAAACCTCCCGCAGGTTATTTTAGCGAGGCAGTCCCCCCCCCACCCCGATTTCTTCCACCACCAAAAAAATATAACAATCTATCAGAACGTCATCCAGATATACAGTGAATTTTAAAACCAATGAAACAAACAAAATATTTATTATTCATCTCTAAATCTTTTTTTTAGGCTACCTTGTTATTCTCAGCTTTACTAGACATTGTGAATAAGGATAGAAACAGACAACAAGTGTTAAAAGGCAAACCGTATTGAATCTGAATAAACACACTCACTCATTCACACAACTCCACCGCCCATTCTCTTGTGTCGTCTGCAGGGGTGATTGGAGATCCGTGCGATAGTAGCTTTTTCTTGTATTCGAAGGGATCTCACTTTTAAAAACTGCTGCCTGCAGTGGTCTGATGACAGTTCACTGGATTATTCAAAAGCAAGACAGAAGAAGAGTTGTTAGGCTTCAGTCCAGAGAAAAATCGGGGGAAAAAAGCTAACAATCTCGGGGTAAAGATGGAAAGGACAAAAAAAAAAAATCAAAATCAACTGAGAGAAAAATGAAATGCTGGGAAGGGAGAGCTCATCTCCCAACTGTCGCTTCTGACCAACCGGTCAAACCGAAAGCCAGTGTGACGAGAATTTGTTTGTCTTAGGCCACTGTAGTCGCTGGGCTACCGCTGAAACAGTAGTCCCTCCCAGCTGTGTCGATCGATCGTCCCATCCCAATTCATGACTCCCCATCCCAAACCAAAGTCCCCTGTAACTGTGTTGTACTTTAGCACCTCTTGTTGTCGCTCCCTTTAAATGTCCAGACAGACAAAACACCAGAATGGAAACAGTTCCTCAGGCGTCCTCACCCTCCGCCTGACCAGCAGAGGGGTAAACAAGTCTTAGGGCGGCACGTAGGGAGGTGGAGATCTGTAGGGAGTCATGTTCTTGGGACGGGAACCTTTGCCCTCCATGGGAGTGGTGAAGGGAGGTGGTGGCTGGTAGGGAGGCGCGTTAGGGTCCTCGTCTCGTAGGGCCGTGTACTCCCCCAGCAGCTCCTGGTTCAGGGGGGTGGTCTCCGGCGTGGCCATGTTGGGGTACTCTGGAGGTGGAAGAGGGGGTTTCTCTTCCTGCAGAATCAGGGGCATGCTGGAGGAAGGAGGCGGCTTTGAGTCATCAAGTTCGTCCGCAAAGATAATCGGCACGCCCTTCTTGATGAAGGTGGCCTGGTCCTCGATGGTCAGCTTGCCCTTTCGCTTCTTTCTGTAGCAGATCATCGCGATGATTCCTGCTATTAACAGGATCGCAGCCACCACCACAGCAGGTATCACCGTGTGGAGGTAGACGTCATCTGTGCTGTGTCTGCTCGATCCCAGACCCGGAGTGACCGCCGGAGGTTCTGGTATGTTGATCTCCTCTGGTGGGATGAAGGAATACGCTCTGCAGCTCGCACGACCCTTCACACTGACGCCCAGTGGCCTGAACTCAGGCTCCATGGAGTACCTGAAGGTCTGAGAAGGTCTTCCATCAGCATCTGCGAGTGTCCTGCTCATAATTTGCAGCTGTTCCTTCGGACACGGATGCTGTGGGAGGCTGGTGTTGGTCCACTCAACCACAATAGATCCTTTGGTGATGTTGCGTAGGCTCACGGTGCTGCTGTTGCGGTCGCCCAGTGCGTAGGCCAGCTTTTTCACCAGGAGGATCTTCTTGTGGATGTCGCTTGTAACCAAACGTGGCTCGCCGTCGAACCGGGCTCTGAATATCACAGGGGTTTTGTCATTCGCTGGCCAGCGGTTCACATGGACCTCGATAGCATCAAATACATTCAGGCCACCTTTGTCGGTCGCCTGCATGAAGTACTCATGTTTTCCAACATGATCGACATCAGGCAGGCCATAGAGGAGCTGGCTGGTGGTGTTGAACTGGATCCACGATCCGTCTGCAACCACCTCATTGTGATTGTGTCTCAGGGTCAGACGCAGCTTATCTGTAGTTCCATCCTCCTTATCGAAGAAGGTATCCGAAGGGATCTTGACCTCGAAATAAGTTCCCACCAGCGCGTTGACCTGATCGATGGGGTTCCTCAGGACAGGCTTCTCGTTGTACGGATCCGGTACCAAACCAGGTGCTGGTGTCGTGCGCCTTGGCGGCTTGGCTGTGGAGGTCTTTGGTTCTCTGGACACCGGTGTAGTTTTGGGTCTCTTGGGTTTCTTGGTGGGCCTTCTGGTTGGTGAGGGTGGCGTGGCGGTGGCTTCCACATATGTTGGCCTGGTCATGGTGGGCTGGATGGGAATCGTGCTGGTGCTCTCCAACACCTTTGTTGGTTGGGGAGGTCCCAGGGTTGGGGTGTGGGCAATCGGGTCCCGGACTCTGATGGTAGGCTTGCCTGGAAGGGGTACCGGGCCTCGTACAGGGGGAGCGGAGCTTTCGGTTGGTGCAGCGATAGAAGGTGAGGAGAGGGTCGGGATGATCCTCCCCGGCGGCTCCACCACAGTTGTTGGAGGAAGCACCGCCAGAACAGGCGTCGGGGTGTTGTTTAACTGCCGTCTGACCCGCTTCGGGACGTGGGGTTTCTTGTTGGCGATGTGCCAGCCCACCACTGGGTATCCCAGCATGGCCGACATGGCGCCTTCCTTTGCAGGACCCTGGACGCTGTTGATGTTTGGGACGGTGCTTTGGTCCAGCGAGCAGCCGAGCTTCCAGGACAACAGAGCACCGTTCTCCACCACCTGGACAGACAACAGATATCATTAATTTGATTATACAGCATCAATTTGCGGTATCAACAATAAATTTTTTCTTAGACCTCGTTAGACTCATACTAGAACTAAAGATTTACAGTAGACTTCTATTCAAATTCCTTTAAATCAATTAGTGAAGTACTAGAATTCGAAGTCAACACATTCATGTCATTTTGACCACTTGCAATTCTAACTAATGATATCAACTAATACATTTTCACTAACTCAAAATGTTCATGTTAATTCTTCACATCAACAATTAATTCCTTGCGTGTATAAATGTTATTATTGATAATCAGGAATTTAAATAGAACTCACCAACCTTTACCATAGACTTCTATTCAAACTATAAACTCTAGTTCTCATAAATGACATCTGTGACACACTTTGCCTGTCAAACTATTTAAGATTTCTCTACTCTGATAACTATGAATCAATTCTGACTATTTCTTAAAGGAACGGTAATTTTTATCAGACAAAAGCTTTAAAATATCTTCAGTGACATGTCTCAAATTAGTACTGTAATTAGTCCGACATACCCAAAATGTAAATATTTCAGTCACTGACAAAAAACTACATTGAAAATTATCAGCTGACAATCCTATCTTTTACGACAAAAAAAAAACAAAAACTAAATTGACGATTCATTAATCAATGAAGAAAAACTATACAACATTTTTAATGAACTAACGAGTGTCTTAATGTGTTTTTTTAATGAGCTGCAGCTCCTGGATAATGCAGTTATGCAATGTGATAATAATAAACAGCACAATGAAGCAGAAGAACACCTGTCACCATGGCAACCGCATACAAACATGGCACATCTGTGGCCTCAAGTGTTAGATGACATAAAAACTAAAAGAAATGATTCCAAAAAAAAGGCACTGATGAAAACTAATAACAAGCACATGACAAAAACAAACTAAGAAGAAATAACGTTAATGTGTCAGACGTATCGGAAATGCAACGTGTGGGAATTCAGATGCAGATATCTGTAATTTTTCTGGTGCGAAAGGAAATTAGTGATGTTTGTGATTAAATTAAAGATGTTCATAAGTCAGTTTGGTGATCAGTTTCTACTTTGAAATGTGTCACAACAGGTTTACAGATATCCTAAATCTACATTACGCCATTATAGATAATTGATATCGTAATGTCACACACAATAAAATATACAAACCGTTGTGAATCTCAGCCCAATTACCAAACTAATTTCAGATATGTCACTGAAGATATCTACAACTTACTGGAAACTTCAATTCCAGCTTTAATTTGTCAGAATTGATTTACAGATATCAAAAATGGAGATATTTGATCATAATTGTTTTGTGTATTAATGCACTTCTCACTCGTTCTGACATTCACATCTATATTAATAATTACATTTTGAGCTGTCATGGCTGAATGTTAAATGTCATTCCATTTATAATATCTGCAACGTCAGAACGATTGTTCATGTCAGCAATTTACATTTTGATTAGTGACTAACTGAGCTGTAGATACTATTTTAAAAAGCGCAGCTGTTCATTTTGATGTCAAATTCCTGTTTTTGATCCCAAAATGTTAGTTTGGACGAAATAAAGCAAACAATAAAGTAGATATCTTCAATATAACTGTTACTACTGCAAATGCATTTCTAACTGGAGCTGTCAGATTTCAGAGATATGAAACTAAATTCTTACTAGTTACAGTTTTAGTGAAAATATTTCTTAGAATTAGTCAAAATGACATTATGGACAGGTCAACTTGAACTCCAATTACAGATATATGAAATTAAATTTGAGTGGAAGTCAATGGTAACGGATGATTAGCTGTAATTAAATTCAGGATAAAAATCAACCAAAATCCAGAGAAATTCACTGGATTTTGTTTGACTTTTTCCTGAATGTTCTTAAAGAAACATTTTTTTAGCATTTCTTTTTTTTCCACGAAAAAATGTTCAAAAATTTCCCAAAAATGTGGACATCAGAAGTTTCACAGGGAAAATCTAGATATTTTTTCCACATTTTTAAACTTTAAAACGGGTCGACACCAGGGCTAAACTACCGCTCAGCTCCACTGATTGAATGCTGAAAGCCCTCATTGGTAGTCGGCCCCGTCGCCCACCTTCTTGGCGTTCCCAGGCCCGGCCATGAAGGCAGACATGTCGAACAGTCGGTTGTTGACCACCGGGAGGATCTTCATGTGCTGCAGCTCGACGCCGGAGAAGCTCCTCATGCTGTCCAGCAGCTCCACCCGCTGCTCGGAGCTCATCTTGGTGAGGTCGGCGTCCAGGATCACCGTCAGCACCGTCACCGGCTCCTCGTTGGCGCACATGAAGGGCTGGACGTCGTCCTCGGCCGACGCCTGGTTGGACGCCGTCTGGGCCGAGTCCACGTCCGGGTGGTCCTCGGGGTGCACCTCAATGGAGAAGACCTCCGAGGAGGACGAGGACTTGGTGTGGTTGGAGATGGAGACGGAGATGTAGTGCACGCCCTTGTCCTCGTCCAGGGGGAGGCCCTGAAGGATCCGGCTGCCGGCGTCCCAGTGGAGCCAGGAGGGGAGGGAGTCCTTCCCCATCTCCGTGATCTGAAACAAAAACATGGAGGGAATGAACCAACGCTGCCACATGTAGGAGGACAGCTGATTGTTGAAGAAATGCACAAATAAACCTTTAAAAAATGATTCAAAGGCAGATTGAAGGGAAACCGTGGCCATGGAACACACTTAGGAACACATTAAAGCTCACTTCAGTCATTTCCTGTCTTATTTTTGTAATACTTTGTCTTGTTTTTGTTGTTTTTTGTCGTTTGTCTCATGTTATTGTCGTTTTGTGTTTCATTTTTGTCTGGCTTGTGTTTTTTCATTTTATTTTTGGCATTTTGTGTTGACCTTTATTCATTATTTTTCCTGTATTCTATTTGTCATTTTGTTTCACACCTTTGTCTCATTTTTGTCTCATTTTTGTCGTTTATCCATTTTCTGTGGCTATGCAACTCTTGTCTAATTTTTTGTCTCTTTTGTTTTGTTTTGTGTCGTTTGTCAAATTTTTTGTTGTTTGTCTCATTTTTAGAATATTTTGTCTTGTTTTTGTTGTCTTTTTTGTCTGACTTGTCGTTTTTCTCGTGTTTTTGTCATTTTGTTTCTTGTTTTTGTCATTTTGTTTTCTTTTTTCTCACTTGCATTTTTGTTGTTTTGTTTCCCGTTTTTGTCTCATTTGTCGATTTTTTTTGTCGCTTTGTAACTTTTTCATCAAATTTTTCACCTCATTTGTTTTGCTTTGTGTTATTTGTCTCTATTTTATCATTTTGTTTCTTGTTTTTGTTTTTTGTCTTTGTTGTCAGAATTTTGTCGTTTGTGTCATGGTTTTGTTGTTTTGTTTCCTTTTCGTCTCTCGTTTTTTTATCTAATTTTGTAGTTTTGTTTCTCGCTTTTGTCGTTTCTCCGCTTTATAACTTTTTTTGTCTAATTTTTGATCTCTTTTATTTTACTTTGTGTCGTTTTGTGTCTTGTTTTTGTCGTTGGTCCATTTCTTGTCGCTTTGTAATTTTTTTGTCTAATTTTTTATTTCTCTTAATTTACTTTGTGTTGTTTTGTGTCTAGTTTTTGTCATTTGTCCATTTTTTTGTCGCTTTATAACTTTTGTGTCTAATTTTTGATCTCTTATTTGACTTTGTTTTATTTTGTTTCTCATTTTTGCCGTTTTGTTTCTCATTTTTGTCGCTTTGTGTCTCATTTCTGTAATATTTTTTCTCAGAATTTTGTCGTTTTGTCTCGTCCAGTTATCCTGCCGGGGACGTCCTCGTGGTGGCGGGAGGCTGACGTAGAGAAATGGATCTGCACACATAAATCCAAAAACAAGAACAAATGCTTCGCACTCTCGGGCCTCCTGCAAGTTAATTCTGCGGCTAATAAATCGCGGTTGATAAATTATGTAGAGGCAGCGCTCCCCAGACGCATCATTAATGCTCTAACCAGCACACAGGCAGCGCCGGGGGAAAACACACACTCATAAACACACAACCAGGCGACAAAAAGCGACAACACGAGGCCACACATCACATCCTGGATCACGCGAATCACACGGCCTCACAAACCTCCTCAGAACCTCACAAACTGTCTGGTGATCGTGTTTCTGCCGTTTCCTCCCCTCCTTCTTCTTCTTCTTTTTCTCTCTGCTGTCGTTATTTCTAAAATGTCATCATCAGAAGCCGACAGTCTCCTTTCACCGCCAGATTAAAGCTCATTTCTGGGGCGAGACGTCACGATTCCAAACTCAAATCTGCTGCAGGAGGAATTATTTACACATCAGCCCACCTGGATAATCACACCTTCAACAACAACATCCCATCATCTCCTCGTATCCGTTATCCACCTCCAGGAAAAAAAAATGTTCAGGCGGAGGCTCGTCTAACTGAGGCTGATTTCATTTGTCGCCTCTGGTTTTGGTCGTTTGCATTTATTTTGGACACTGAGTGCCTTTTTGTCATTTTGCATCTTGTTTCAGCCACACTGCATTTCTTTTTGGACATTTTGTGTCTGGTTTTAGTCATTTAGAGTGGATCTTCAGTCATTTTGCGCTTCTTTTTGGGCATTTTGTACCTTATTTTGGTCATTTCAAGTATATCTTCTGTCATTTTATGTCTCATTTTGCTCATTTCGCATTTCTTTTTGGACATTTTGTGTCTAATTTTAGTCCTTTTAAGTGTATCTTTGGTCATTTTGTGTCTGGTTTAAGTCATTTTGTAGTCATTTTTGGATATTTTGTGCCTTATTTTGGTAATTTCAAGTATATCTTCGGTCATTTTAAGTGTATTTTTGGTCATTTTGGGTCTGGTTTTAGCCATTTTCCATTCTTTTCAGACATTCTGTGTCTTGTTTTAGTCGTTTTGCAGTTGTTTTGGGGTATTTTGTGGCTTGTTTTGGACATTCTCAGTGTTTTGTGGTTTTTTTTAGCTATTTTGCATCTTGTTTCGACATTTTGTGCCTGGTTTTAGTCATTTAGAGCGTATGTTTAGTCATTTGATGTCTCATTTTGCTCGTTTTGCATTTCTTTTTGGACATTCTGTTTCTGGTTTTAGTCATTTGCATTTGTTTTTGGTCAATTTGTGGCTTGTATTGGACATTCACAGTGTTTTTTTTGTTTTTTTAGCTATTTTGCATCTTGTTTCGGCCACACCATTTCTATTTGGGCATTTTGTATCTTACTTTGGTCATTTCAAGTATATCTTCTGTCATTTTATGTCTCATTTTGCTCATTTCGCATTTCTTTTTGGACATTCTGTGTCTGGTTTTAGTCATTTTGCATTTGTTTTTGGTTAATTTGTGGCTTGTATTGGACATTCAGTGTTTTTTTTTTTTTTTTTTAGCTATTTTGCATCTTGTTTCGGCCACACTGCATTTCTATTTGGGCATTTTGTATCTTACTTTGGTCATTTCAAGTATATCTTCTGTCATTTTATGTCTCATTTTGCTCATTTCGCATTTCTCTTTGGACATTTTGTGTCTAATTTTAGTCCTTTTAAGTGTATCTTTGGTCCTTTTGTGTCTGGTTTTAGTCATTCTGTAGTTATTTTTGGATATTTTGTGCCTTATTTTAGTCATTTTGTGTCTAATTTTAGTCCTTTTAAGTGTATCTTTGGCCATTTTTGTCTGGTTTTAGTCATTTTGTAGTTATTTTTGGATATTTTGTGCCTTATTTTAGTCATTTTGTGTCTGGTTTTAGTCCCTTTAAGTGTATCTTTGGTCATTTTGTGTCTGGTTTTAGTCATTCTGTAGTTATTTTTGGATATTTTGTGCCTTATTTTAGTCATTTTGTGTCTAATTTTAGTCCTTTTAAGTGTATCTTTGGCCATTTTTGTCTGGTTTTAGTCATTTTGTAGTTATTTTTGGATATTTTGTGCCTTATTTTAGTCATTTTGTGTCTGGTTTTAGTCCCTTTAAGTGTATCTTTGGTCATTTTGTGTCTGGTTTTAGTCATTCTGTAGTTATTTTTGGATATTTTGTGCCTTATTTCGGACATTGTGAGCACCTTTTTTGTCGTTTTGCATGCTGTTTTGGCCATTTTGCGTTTTTTCAGAGGCATTTTGTACCTTATTTTAGTCATTTTGTGTCTGATTTTAGTCTTTCTACTGACTGCAAAGTATTTACTTTATTGATCGCTGACGAGTTTCACTAAAAGCGCCTCTGGAGTTCACCGCATACGGCAGTTTTAAAAGCTGTGACATCAGAAAAACAAGCGACAGAACGTACGCAGAGGCAACAAACAGGAAAACAACAGCAGCATCGTCATCCACTGCCAGGCCTGTACATCAAACAGCAGAAACGTGCGTTCAGACGGAGGCTCCTCCAGCTGAGTTTGATTTAATTTGTCGCCCGGCCTCCGAACTTCAAACCCAGCGCCTCGTGACAAATGAAATCACGGAGAGACAATGAAGGACGAGCGATCTGTCAGGCGGTAATCATCGTCATCGCTGTCATAATTGGTCTGCGAATTAGTGGATTTACGTCCCGAGCGCTCGGAGCTGCAGATTAAACACGGGGGAAAAATAAATGACGATTACATTCATCAGGTCGGATGAGGTGCAAATGAATCACCGCCCCAAAATGAGGTTATTTATAAGAGGAACAGTCGAGTTTGAACAATCAAAAACAAGAACTTTAGAAGACTGGATTGAAAGTTCAGGCCCCAGAATGGAAATCTAACAAAGTCCACCGGTGATTTCCAAGCAGAAAAACAAACATTTCTCAGTTTGGGATCTATGGACCGTGTCTACGTCTGCATCAAGCGCTGCCACAAGAACCGAAAAGTCCAATTTAAGGATCCATGAAGATCAACTAAAAGTCAGTCAAAGCAGCAGGAATCTGGAGATCCAGAAGGAGACGTAGCACCACTAATCATGGCTGCAGTGTAGAAGAAGTCATTCAGCCATTCTGGGACATTTTGTGTCTTTTTTTGGACATTCTGAGTGTTTTGTTCATCATTTTGCATGTTGTTTTGGCCATTTTGCAGTTGTTTTTGGACATTTTGAGTCTTGTTTTTAGTCATTCCGAACGTATCTTTGGTCGTTTTGTGTCTGGTTTTAGATGAGAAAGTCTTCATTGTCCCAATTTGGGCAATTTGATTTGATGTTTCGGTCATTTTCCATTTCTTTTTGGACATTTTGTGTCTGGTTTTACTCATTCATTCGTTCTTTTTGAATATATTATGTCTTATTTTGGACATTGATTGCCTTTTCAGTAATTTTGCATCTTGTTTCGGGAATTTTGCATCTTCTTTTTGGACATTTTGTACTTTATTTTAGTCATTTTAAATGTATCTTTGGTCATTTTACACTTCTTTTTGGACATCCTGTGTCTCGTTTTAGTCGTTTTGAGTGTGTTTTTGGTCATTTTATGACTGGTTTTAGTTATTATGCATTTCTTTTTGGATATTTTGTGTCTTATTTTGGATACTATGAGTGCCTTCTTAGTAATTTTGCGTCTTGTTTCAGCCGTTTTGCATATCCTGTTGGACATTTTTACCTTATTTTAGTTGTCTTAAGCGTATTTCCGGTCATTTTGGGTCTGGTTTTAGCCATTTTCCATTTCTTTTTGGACATTCTGTGTCTGGTTTTAGTCGTTTTGCAGTTGTTTTGGTTATTTTGTGGCTTGTTTTGGACGTTCTCAGTGGGTGTTTTTTTGGTTCTTTTTAGCCATTTTGCATCTTGTTTAGGCCACACTGCATTTCTTTTTGGACATTTTGTACTTTATTTTAGTCATTGTAAATATATCTTTGGTCATTTTTTGTCTTGTTTTAATCATTTTGCGTTTTTCTTTGGACCTTTTGTTCCTCATATTGGTCATTTTATTTGGCGTTTTGGTCATTTTGCATTTCTTTTTGGATATTTTGTCTCATTGTCGTCATTTAAAATGTATCTATTGTCATTTTGTGTCTGATTTTAGTCTTTTTTCCGACTGCAGAGTATTTACTTTATCGATCGCTGACAAGTTGAACAAAAACGCCTCTGGATTACAGCGCATACACGAGCTTTAAAAGCAGCGAGAACAGAAAAACAAGCAACAAAATGTATGCAGACGCAACGAACGAGAAAATAACAGCACGGTTTCCTGCCGCGATGCGTTTCCCCAAAGCTTCAGACCAAAGTCGACCTGGCGGCTGAGAAAGTCCTCAGTCTAGCTTCCTGCCTCCCTAAAAAAAACATGAAAAATACATCAAATCCCCCCAAAATGTCAAGAAAACATTTCATATCTCCTCCCTGAGCTGGATGTTTGGCCCTAAAGGTTATCGAGTGCTCTCACAGACTCCTCCAGCTTTCCTTCGCCTCCCGCTCACCGCTGGCAAGGTTACGGCCTCCGAAAACAGCCGGGGAAACGCCGCCTTTTGGAGGATTTATTTCAGAACCCGCTGCTTTCCCAGGAAGCCGTTCGAGGCGGCGGAGGTAAGGGCGACTCAGGGCGAAGACATACCGCTCAGACGCAACAATCAAAGTTAATCTCCTCCCAGAGCAGCGGTTAAATGCCTTGCTCAAGGACTTCACAGCTAATTTTGGAGGTTCTGAGTGCCTGTTTAGCCATTTTGCATCTTGTTTTGGCTATTTTGAGCTTCTTTATGGACATTTTGTACCTTATTATTGTCATTTTAAGTGTATCTTTGGTCATTTTGTGCCTAGTTTTGGTTATTTTCCTTTTTTTTTTTTTAGACATTTTTAATACCTTTTAGCCATTTTGCATCTTGCTTGGGACATTTTACATTACATTTAAGGCATTTTGCGTCTTATTTTGGTCATTTTGAGTGTATCTTTGGTCATTTTGTGTCTAGTTTTGGTCATTTTCCATTTCTTTTCAGACCGTTTGAGTGGCTTTTTAGTCATTTTACATTGATTTACATTGTTCTGACCATTTTGATGATTGTGTTGACCATTTTGCATTTCTTTTTGGACATTTTGTACATTTTGTAGTCATTTTGAGTGTATCTTTGGTCATTTTGTACCTAGTTTTGATCATTTTACATTTGTTTCTGGTCTTTTTTGTCTGTTTCAGTCATTTTGCGTTAAATTTTGGTCATTTTGAGTGCATCTTTAGTCATTTTGTGTCTTGTTTTGGTAATTTTCCATTTCTTTTTAGACCTATTGAGTTTCTTTTTAGTCATTTTGCATCTTGCTTTGGCTATTTTGAGCTTCTTTTTGGACATTTTGTACCTTATTATTGTCATTTTAAGTGTATCTTTGGTCATTTTGTGCCTAGTTTTGGTTATTTTCCATTTTTTAGACATTCTGAATGCCTTTTAGCCATTTTTCATCTTGTTTGGGACATTTTACATTACATTTAAGGCATTTTGCGTCTTATTTTGGTCATTTTGAGTGTATCTTTGGTCATTTTGTGTCTAGTTTTGGTCATTTTCCATTTCTTTTCAGACCGTTTAGTGGCTTTTTAGTCATTTTACATTGATTTACATTGTTCTGACCATTTTGATGATTGTGTTGACCATTTTGCATTTCTTTTTGGACATTTTGTACCTTTTTGTAGTCATTTTGAGTGTATCTTTGGTCATTTTGTATCTAGTTTTGATCATTTTACATTTGTTTCTGGTCTTTTTTTGTCTGTTTCAGTCATTTTGCGTTAAATTTTGGTCATTTTGAGTGCATCTTTAGTCATTTTGTGTCTTGTTTTGGTAATTTTCCATTTCTTTTTAGACCTATTGAGTTTCTTTTTAGTCATTTTGCATCTTGCTTTGGCTATTTTGAGCTTCTTTTTGGACATTTTGTACCTTATTATTGTCATTTTAAGTGTATCTTTGGTCATTTTGTGCCTAGTTTTGGTTATTTTCCATTTTTTAGACATTCTGAATGCCTTTTAGCCATTTTTCATCTTGTTTGGGACATTTTACATTACATTTAAGGCATTTTGCGTCTTATTTTGGTCATTTTGAGTGTATCTTTGGTCATTTTGTGTCTAGTTTTGGTCATTTTCCATTTCTTTTCAGACCGTTTGAGTGGCTTTTTAGTCATTTTACATTGATTTACATTGTTCTGACCATTTTGATGATTGTGTTGACCATTTTGCATTTCTTTTTGGACATTTTGTACATTTTGTAGTCATTTTGAGTGTATCTTTGGTCATTTTGTACCTAGTTTTGATCATTTTACATTTGTTTCTGGTCTTTTTTGTCTGTTTCAGTCATTTTGCGTTAAATTTTGGTCATTTTGAGTGCATCTTTAGTCATTTTGTGTCTTGTTTTGGTAATTTTCCATTTCTTTTTAGACCTATTGAGTTTCTTTTAGTCATTTTGCATCTTGCTTTGGCTATTTTGAGCTTCTTTTTGGACATTTTGTACCTTATTATTGTCATTTTAAGTGTATCTTTGGTCATTTTGTGCCTAGTTTTGGTTATTTCCATTTTTAGACATTCTGAATGCCTTTTAGCCATTTTTCATCTTGTTTGGGACATTTTACATTACATTTAAGGCATTTTGCGTCTTATTTTGGTCATTTTGAGTGTATCTTTGGTCATTTTGTGTCTAGTTTTGGTCATTTTCCATTTCTTTTCAGACCGTTTAGTGGCTTTTTAGTCATTTTACATTGATTTACATTGTTCTGACCATTTTGATGATTGTGTTGACCATTTTGCATTTCTTTTTGGACATTTTGTACCTTTTTGTAGTCATTTTGAGTGTATCTTTGGTCATTTTGTATCTAGTTTTGATCATTTTACATTTGTTTCTGGTCTTTTTTTGTCTGTTTCAGTCATTTTGCGTTAAATTTTGGTCATTTTGAGTGCATCTTTAGTCATTTTGTGTCTTGTTTTGGTAATTTTCCATTTCTTTTTAGACTTATTGAGTGCCTTTTCAGTCATTTTGCATCTTGTTTGGGCCATTCCGCGTTTCTTTCTGGGAATGTTGTGTCTTGCTTTAGTCATTTTGAGGTTATCCATCGGCAAGGGCGACTCAGGGCGAAGACATAACGTTCAGACGCAACAATCAAAGTTAATTTCCTCTGAGTGGTTTGATAAGCTCCCAGAGCAGCAGTTAAATGCCTTGCTCAAGGACTTCACAGCGAAGTGGCAGTCGAGCCTTGTTCACCTCTGAAAACAAACTTTCAAGGATGAACACGGCGACTTCTAACGGCCGCTCTGAGACGGCGGCATTATGGGAGCCTTAAAGAGGAAAGTCTCGTCTTTTGAGCTCTGGCTGTCAGAAGCAGCTAATTAAAACCAAATAAACGATAATCTCATCAAAGTTAGGGTTTGTTTCATCCTGTTCTTTCCTCCGCTGACACATAAAGCCACTGTGACTATCAGCTCCACAAACGCATTTGAAGTCGACGTGAGCGACGACCATGAAACGCTGCCAGACGTTATCGCCGATCGAAGGCATCGTCCTCATTTTCCTGCATCGTTTCCTCCTCGAGTCTGGAGTCAGAAAAAGTCCAGAGAAGCAGCCGCGGTGCCGAAGGTTCACCTTACGGACGGTGAGTTCAGGGTCCGCGCTGAGTGGAAGAAGCATTTCCATCCGGTTTGAAAGCTTTTGAAGGATACGGTCAATGCGTCTTCTGAAGTACTTTGACCTCATTGAATTTCAGTGGCGGAATACAACAGTTCTACTCTACATGAGCACAAACAGTAGAAAATCACCATCAAAAGTAGCAGACATGGCACAGGGTGAGCTACTTGGAGACATTTTGCCTCTTGTTTTAGTAATTTTGATTGTATATTTATGAATTTTTTTTGTCTGGTTTTGGTCATTTTGCATTTCTTTTCGAACATTTCACGTGAGGTTTTGGTCATTCTGAGTGTCTTTTTGGTCATTTTGGACCTTATTTTGAACATTCAGAGGGCGTTTTTCATCATTTGCTTTTTGTTTCAGTCATTTCACATTTCTTTTGGTCATTTTATGCCTTGTTTTAGTCATTTTTGTTGTATCTTTCATTCTTTTGCGTCTGGTTTTGGTCATGCTCATTCTCTTTTTAGTCAATTTGCATCTTGTTTTGGCCACTTTGCATTGTTTTTGGACATTTTGTGTCTTATTTTAGTCATTTTTAATGTGTCTTTGGTCATTTTGTGTCTTATTTTAGTCATTTTACATTTCTTTTTGGACATTTTGTCTCTGGTTGTGGTCATACTCGTTACGTTTTTAGTCATTTTGCATCTGGTTGTGACCACTGTGCACTGTTTTTTGGACATTAAGTGTCCGGTTTTAGTCATTTTGCACTTTATTTTGAAGATTCGGAGTCCTTTTTATATCCTCTTGCATTACTTTTTGGACATTTTGTGTCTGGTTTTAGTCATTTCACATTGCTTTTTTGTCATTTTGCACCTTATTTTGAACATTCTGAGCCCCTTTTTGTCATTTTGCCTGTTTTTTCAGTCATTTTGCATTTATTTTTTGTCATTTTGCACCTTATTTTGAACATTCTGAGCCTCTTTTTGTCATTTTGCCTATTTTTTTCAGTCATTTTGCATTTCTTTTTGAACATTTTGCGCCTTATTGTCATATATACGACATTCTCAGCACCTTATTAGACATTTTGCTTCTGGCTTTGGCCATCTTGCGTTGCTTTTTGAACATTTGCAGCGGTATTTCACTCGTTCAACCTTGATTTAAACTCAGAGTACATGCAGACATGAAGGCCTTATTTGCAGTGGAACCGAGCAGGACAATAAAGGACGTCAACACACAAAAAACAAACTCAGATAGCAACAATTACCATGTTAAAACAAACGAGTGAAGAGCTGTTGGAAGTAAAATGCAACCTGGAGAGAATCTGTTCCACCCAACGCCGTCTTTGCTTTTATTTCCTGTTTCTGTACAGTGCTGGCTTTATCAGCAGGAAAAAAAAACATTCCTTTATTATCCGGAGAGACGTGCAATCACAGAGTTCAAAGAGTGGGATTTAGATCCACGGAGAGCGAGACGGAGGGGCAAAGAAAGAGGGAGGTCAAGCAAGAAGAATGAGAGGGAAAAACAGAATGAGATATTTATTACGAGGAGGCGTCTGCGGAAATAAAGCATCTCATTGTGGCGGCGAGAGGAGAACGTGGAGAAAGGAGGGCATTGTTGGAGACAACTCGACCGACAGCCTCCGATAAGACTCATATTCTGGAGGAAGGATGAGGAAGAGGAGGAGGAGGAAGATGAGAAGATGCTCAGATATGAAACAGAGGTGAACAGAAAAATGAGAAGAGAAAGCCAGCATGAGGTGAGAAAAAGTCCGAGAGAAAGAGAGGAGGAGAGGATGGATGGATGGAAGGATGGATGATAGATGGATGGATGGATGGAAGGATGGATGATAATGGGTGATGGATGGATGGATGGATGATGGATGGACAAATGATGATGGATGGATGGATGATGGATGGACAAATGATGATGGATGGATGGATGATGGATGGACAAATGATGATGGATGGATGGATGATGGATGGACAAATGATGATGGATGGATGGATGATGGATGGACAAATGATGATGGATGGATGGATGATGGATGGACAAATGATGATGGATGGATGGATGATGGATGATTATAGATGGATGATGGATGGATGAATGATAATGGATGGATGGATGGATGATAATGGATGGATGATGATGGATGGATGGATGATAATGGATGGATGGATGGATGATAATGGATGGATGATGATGGATGGATGGATGATAATGGATGGATGACGGATAGATGTTTATAGATGATAATGGATGGATAATAATGGATGGATGACAGATGGACGGATGATTATAGATGGATAAATGATAATGGATAGATGATGGATGATAATGGATGGATCACAGATGGATGTTTATAGATGGATAATGGATGGATGGATGATAATGGATGGATGGATGATGATGGATGGATGGATGGATGGATGATGGATGTTTATAGATTGAGAGCTGAAGGGTTTCTATTTTCAGATGGATGTTTATGAGGGGAAATCCGTCTCTCAGCCTATTCTCTGCCGTTAAAAATTCATTGGTGGCGTCGGTCCACGGCCTCACGGCGATCCAGGAGGGAAATATATGAGCTGCAGGATCTGAAATGTCGCCGTGTTCACAGAGAAAAACAAGCAGCTTTTTGTTTGAAAGTGGAAAACTCCTCCTATCTGAGTGCAGCTCCAAGAAGAAAAGGCAGGAAAAACCAAAACATGGCTTCAAAATCAGAGAAGTTCACGTCAAGATTCAATCAATCCTTCATTATTTAACATCTAAAATCATTTTTTCTGTTAATACACTCCTAGAACACCATAAATTAGCTGTAGTACCTCTTAGTCTTTAATCCTATGAGGCAGAGAGCATTAAGGGAGTTTTGTGAGCAAACGGGCACCATGACAACGTTTTTGTTAGGATTAATGACCTCCAACTAGCGTACTCATGCTAATCTAGAAAAAATTGTGATTTTAACACTCATTTTAGCCACTTTGAATTTCTTTTTACTCATTTTGTGCCTGGTTTTGGACATTCTGAGTGTCTTTTTGATCATTTTGCTTCTCGTTTTGCTCATTTTGCATTTATTTTTTGCACATTTTGTGCCTTATTTTAATCCGTTTAAGAGTATGTGGTCATTTTGTGTCGAGTTTTGGTCATTTTGCTGTTCTGTTTGAATATTTTGCGCCTTATTTTGGACATATTCAGTGCCTTTTAGCCATTTTGCATCTTGTTTTGGTCATTTTGCATCTTGTTTTAGTCGTTTTAAATGTATCTTTGGTCGTTTTGTGTCTGGTTTTACTCATTTTCCATTTCTGTTTGGACATTTTGTGCCTTATCGTCAACATTCTGAGTGGCTTTTCAGTCATTTTCCATCTTGTTTTGGCCATTTTGCTTTTCGTTTTGGATGTTTTGTGTCTCATTTTTGTCATTTTGAGTATATCTTTGGCCACTTTTAGGTTGTTGTTGGTATAGATGCTGTTCCAGGTTCATATCTGTCCTTTTTTTTGAAGATGCAGGTGGACTCCTGAGTCTTGTAGGTCGTTTAGTCTGTGCTACTCGCTGCATTAGACTACATTTATGGGTTGTTTTCTTGCATCATTTGGACGTTCTACATTCAGATTAGAACAAAGGAAGCCTCTTGGATGAAACCCCTTCAAGAACCAAAAGAAGAAGTCCTTCTCCTGAAGCTTTATGAATCTGATAGATCCTTAATCTTCAATAAAACCTGCAGTTATAAAATACCGACACTGTAAAGCATCGCCATAATTACGCTTTAATGGATCCTTAAACATTAAACCAACAACGCAGATCCAAAGCCCTGAAATAAAGAGCACAGCGGTGGAACCTGAGATTTCCATTTGATCGCAATAAAAGGTTCCCAGAGATGAAAAAGGTTCCAGGAAAAACATACTTCTGTTTCTATTAATAGGTTCTGCTGCAGGACGGAGAGGCAGCGGCATCAGGAAGGCATTAAAAAAAGTCATTAAACAAAAAACTGTTTGCGACTGCAGAAGTTTGCGGGGGGAAGCCGAGCCACGCGCGCGCATTAATTCACGTGCACGCTCGTAACCGCAAACACAACCCCTATTATGCAGTCATTAAAGCCCGATGATGGAGAGGCCTCTTAGCCGTAAAAACCTGCGCTGAGGCGAGCAAACACAAACCCCACGGCGGAGACGGCCGCCAAGGCCTGCAGCAAACCCAGAAAGATCCTCTCTGCTCAAACCCAGAAAGATCCTCTCTGCTCAAACCCACCACTCTTTTTCCTGCTGCAGTCCACAACGACCAGCCCAGCCAACGGAAGCCGTTTGAGTTTTTATCTAAAAACGGAAAATTTTGGAATTTTGGAACATAGGTTTGGATTGGATTCATGTAGTTCCACTTATCAAAGAGCAGCTTCAACGATAAAATGCAGAAAAGTAATTAACTATTTAACATCTGATACCATTTAATTGGATAAAGCACATCTCAACTTTAGTAAATTAGCCGTACACTGGAAAAAATGCCCCTCTCAAAGCAAGGAAAAAAAACTTTTTTCAAGGAACTTTTACCCTGAAATAAGTGAAAAAATCTGCCAATAGAACAAGAGAAAAATGGATTGGTGAGATTTCTAGAAATAAGATATGAAATTTAGAATATTGAGATCTTAAAATTAGCTGGAAAATTTATTTTAATTTATATTTTACCAGGATTATCAAGCTTAGGCGTATTAACTCTCTTGCTGAATTCATTTACGGCACCAAAAAATATTGTTTCCTTGTCTGAAAAAATACAATAAATTCAGCAAAAAACTCTTCAAATTTATAAAATTTTGCAAAATCTTCAGGAAGAGAATTCCTTTGAAGTTCCCCTTAAAAGTTTTTTTTTAAATCCTCAAATTTGGCAAGAAATAAAAATAAAAAAAAATCGATACAAATTTAAAATATTTTCAAAAAAATGAATAAAAATTTTCCAAAAAAATCCAAGAAATATCTAAAGTGATTCCATATACATCAGTAAAACTTCTAATATTTTCTTTAAGAACATTCAGAAAAAAAAATAAACATTCAAATTTTTTTCCTGAATGTTCTTAAAGAAACATTTCTTTAACATTTCCCTTTTTTTTGCCATCAAAAAATGTTCAAAAATCTCCCAAAAATTTTGAAAATGTAGAAATTTTCAGTGTGAAAATATTTTTTTTCCACATTTTGAAACTTTAAAACGGGTCAGTTTGACCTGCAGGACGACACGAGGGTTAAAACGAGATAATTTCAAGATTGTTTGATTTAGCAAAATATTAAAGATGCATTGTCTTAAAACAAGTCCCTCCATCTGCTGAAATGTCACTTATTAAGTGAATTTATCTTAAATCAAGTGTGATGAGACATTTAGACTAAAAATAAGACAAACAGATTTGGTAAGATTCTGAGTTTTTGCAGAGTTGTACCTCTTTTTAAACCTACAGCAACCAGAAAGGGAAGGAACTTTGGCAAGCAGAGAGCATTGAGGTGGTTTAGCTCGTAAACGGGCACCATGACAAAGCCTTCTGTGATGCTTAATGACCTCCGACAAGCTAAATCGAGCTGGAAGAACCAGAATAGTGTTCCTAAAAGGGCCACGTACAACTTAAGTAAGGATAAAAGAAGAAAAGTTAGCAGTTTTTACGTCTGCAAAGCCGAAATCGGCAGCATTTAGGTGCAAAAAACGAACAGATATTCCAATTATTTTAACCCTCCTGTTATCTTCAATTATGGGTGCCATAAAATATTGTTTCCTTGCCTGAAAAATATCCAAAAATTCAGCAAAAAATTCCCCAAATTTCAGAAAATTTGCAAAACTTTCAGGAAGAAAATTTCAATAATTCCTTCAAAGTTTTATTTTTAAAAAATCACCCAAATTTGGCAAAAAAATTCTCGAAAAAAATGAGCAAAAATCTTCCAAAAAATCCTTTTAAAGCATCTAAAGTGATTCCATATTTATCAGTAAAATTTCTAATATTTTCCTAAAGAAAATTCACATAAAAATCAACCAAAATCCAGCGAAATTCGCTGGATTTTGGTTGATTTTTATGTGAATTTTCTTTAAGAAATACGTCTTTATCCACCAAAAAAACATTCAAAAACGTCCCAGAAATATTTAAAACGTGGACATCGGAAGTTTCACTGTGATTATACATATTTCCTGCTGCGGTTCACAATGACGATGAAAGCAAACAGAAGCCGTTTGATTCCAGCTGAGAAAGCGAGAAGCTTAACGTGTGTTTTTTGCTACGACGAGGACGGCTGGAAGGAAGGCGAGCGAGGAGACGAGCGCTCGGCTGGACGTCCGCTGAGCTCGTCTGGACTCGGAAAATCCGCTTCCCGCCGCGGCAGCAGGGAAATAAAGCCGAGCGTAAACAGAGTCCCACCGAGACAGATGTGTGTTTGGGCTGCAAGGGCAAACAATAAAGTGAACGACTGCACGCACGCACACACACACACACACACACACACACACACACACACACACACACACACACACACACACACACACACACACACACACACACACACACACACACACACACACACACACACACACACACACACACACACACACACACACACACACACACACACACACACACACAGTCCATGTTTGTGATCCATCCCTACGTGCTGCTGCTGCGTTATCTCAGTCAGTTTTTTTTGCAGACTCTGACTAATGCTGCAGCCCCACCAGAATTACTCACAGCAGAAAATGTTCTACTACGTCTTTACTCTGCTGTGCACCTTTTTTTCTTGTCTATTTTTTTTATTTGCAGCAGCAGAGCCACACAAATACAGCTTCTTCAGAATAAACGCTGCCCTAAATTTCTGCTGAGACAAACCTGCCGTCTGAAGTCGTCCTCTAAAAGCGACAGACGAGCAAAGTCAGGATTCTCTTTTCTGCTTCTGTGATTTCTTTGTTAAACGTCTCCTAAATTTTGCACGAGGCTCCGTTCTGTCAGCCGCATTTAAACGTCTTCATCGGCCCGGTTTGTCTGTGCGACTAAAATACGTCTTTTTACCAGTTTTTAAACTTTTTTCTCGTTCATAAAACTGTCTGAGCTGCTGGTGGAGACTAGAAGCTTCTCTGTGCACCAGAACACTGGAAAAAATGCGTCTCTAAAAAACAAGGAAAAAGAACTTATTTCAAAGAACTTTTACCTTGAAATAAGTGAAAAAATCTGCCAATAGAACAAGTGGAAAATGGCTTGGTGAGATTTCTTGAATAAGATCTGATATTTAGAATATTGAGATCCTAAAATTAGCTGGAAAACTTATTTTAAGCTGTATTTTAGGTGTCTTAACCCTCCTGTTGTCCTCATTTACAGCGCCAGAAAATATTGTTTCCTTGTCTGACGAAAATCAAAAAAATTCAGCAAAAAAATTCTCCAAATTTATAAAAAAAAATTGCAAAATCTTCAGTAAGAAAATTCCTTAAAAGTTTTCCTTAAAAAATTAATTCAAAAAGAAAATCCACAAATTTGGCAAGAAATAAAAATTTAAAAAAAATCTCAAAATTGTAAATATTTTCATAAAATGAGTAAAAGTCTTCTAGAAAAAATAAATTCTAAAAATATCTAAAGTGATAACATATAAGTCAGTACAAAATATTTCCTTTAAGAACATTCGGGATTTGCTGGATTTTGGTTGATATTTTCTCCCGAATGTTTTTGGAGAGACTTTTTTTTTACGTTTCTTTTTTCCACCAAAAAATGTTCAAAAATTTCCCAAAGAGTTTGAAAATGTGGAAGTTTTCACTGTGAAAAAAATATAGATTTTTTCCACATTTTCCATATTTTTGCAGTGAAGCGTTTCGGACAAATTTAACAACAATTTTAGCGAAACTACTCGAGTCAAAGCGTCCACATGAGGCTCTCCGTCCACCAACACAAAGAAATATGTCAAACAAACAGTAAAGAACAAGAGTAGCATTAACGTTCAAAACTAAACGCTATAAAAGAAAAAAAACGCCTCCTAGAAACGCCTATTTGAGCATCAAAAGCAGAAAGAAGAAGCACTGATCACCTAAAGGACAGGAAAAGTGCCGTATTTACTGCGAATTAGAATTAAAGAACGTTTTAATGTGCCGTGAAGTGAAAATTAACCAAATCTAAGCATAAAAACAAGATATTTTACAAGTTTGCTCAAAATAAATGATTTACATGAACCAGATTGTGCAAAACAAACAAACAAACAAACCCAGAAGTAGAAAAAAATCCTCATATTTTAATCTTTCAAACCATCTCAGAGTTTATCTTGTGTTATTTTGGGTTTCATCTGGAAAATCAACCAAAATTTAAGCCTAAAAACAAGACTTTCCAACAAAATCGCTTCATTCTGCACGTTTAAGTTCACAAATGCATGTGAAAAAACTGTTTGCATGAACCACACTGTGCAAAACAAACAAACCAAGAAGCAGAAAAAATCCTCATATTTCAATCTTTCAAACTACACCCCCTGTCAAAAGTTTTAGGACGCTTCCTCATTGAAATGAATGGGAACCTGTCCTAATACTTTTGACAGAGGGTGTATCTCAGAGTTGTGTTATTTTGGGTTTCATCTGGAAAATTAACCAAAATTTAAGCCTAAAAACAAGATTTTTCCAACAAAATCGCTTCATTCTGCACGTTTAAGTTCACAAATTGATGACAAAAACTGCTTGCATGAACCAGACTATGCAAAAAACAAACAAACCAAGAAGCAGAAAAAATTCCCTTTCAAACTATATGCGAGTTTGTCTCGTGTCATTTTTGGTTTCTTCTGGAAAATTAACCAAGCTTAAGCTTTTTTATCCCAATAAAATCTCTTAATTCTGCATTTCTCCTTTAAAAATCCCCTAAAAATAACCTGTTTACTTGCAGCTGATCACATTCCTCCTAAACCAAACTGTATTTTTGGCTTCAGCGCGGCGTGTTTTCTTCCTGTGAGGACATTGAACACACTCTGCTCTTTAAAGGATCATCCGTCCTCCTGATGAGCAGCCGAAGCCCTCCGCTGTCCCCAGGTCAGCAATTATCCACTTTCTTTTTTTTCCTCCCTCTCCTGTGATGCGGCGTGAATAAAACATCGACTATCTTTATCCTCTAACGAGCTGCAGCGGCGACACAAACCATTAAATCTTAAACACATCGCCGGGGGATGATGAGAGACGAGGAGGACGAGAGGCCGGTTTGAAGTGGCCTGAAGACGAGACGGATAAAAGAGGAAGATCTGAGGAGGAACCGATGCTTCGCTTTTTGTTCCTGAAATCAGTGGAGAGTCTCTGAGTAACAACCTGCTGCAGAAGGTGATGAATTATGGGATGTTTGTCGCATTAATTGAGTGTTTTAATTCAGTCAGTGGATACTAAAAGCTCAGTGTGACTCCGTTAGTGAACTCTGTCGCAGTTTCTGACAAGAAAAACAACAAGAAAACAACTTCATAAAGTGTCTTGTTGCTCATTTAGTCGTGATTAAAAGTCGCTAACTAAACCAGCAGAAAGAGGAATTTACACGTTATCTACAAAACGACAAAACTTTTAGTCACAGGAACTGAACAATGTGGTGTTTTACTTTAAAAAAGACAAAAAACAACAAAAACAAGACAAAATATGACAAAAATGAAACACAGAGCGCCTAAAATGAGACGCAAAACGAAAAACAAAATGACAAAAAAAATCAAACAAACAACACGAAACAAAACAAGAGAAATAAAAAACTAGACAAAAAAGTTACAAAGGACAAAAAAACTGATAAATGACAAAAAATACACAAAAAAAGACACAAAACAATGAATAAAGTGAAAAACAAAATGACAATAAATGAGACGGACAACGCAAAACAAAACAACCGAGACAAAAAATAGACAAAAAAGACACAAAACAATGAATAAAGCAAACCACAAAATGACAAAAATAGGACAAAAAACCAACAAAAACAAGACAAAATATGACAAAAATGAGAAACAAAACAACAAAAATGAAACAACACGAAACAAAATGAGAAAAAAAACTAGACAAAAAGTTACAAAGGACAAAAAAATGACAGAAATGAGAAACAAAACAACAGAAACATGAAGCACACAACAAAAGTCTCACAAAAAGACAAAAACAAGACAAAATAGTACAAAAATGAGTCACAAAACAACCAAAAATGAGACAAACAACACGAAACAAAACAAACAAGTAGACAAAAATTACAAAGCGACAATAAACGAGACAAAAAATGACAAAAGGGAGAAACAAAATGGAAAAACATGACAACGACAAAAAAGGCATAAAACGACAAAAAACAAACAAAACAAAAAGGGACAAAAATTAGACAAAAAAGACACAAAACAATGAATAAAGCAAAACACAAAATGACAAAAATAGGACAAAAACCAACAAAAACAAGACAAAATATGACAAAAATGAGAAACAAAACAACAAAAAATGAGACAAAACACGAAACAAAATGAGAAAAAAAAACTAGACAAAAAGTTACAAAGGACAAAAAATGACAGAAATGAGAAACAAAACAACAGAAACATGAAGCACACAACAAAAGTCTCACAAAAAGACAAAAACAAGACAAAATAGTACAAAAATGAGTCACAAAACAACCAAAAATGAGACAAACAACACGAAACAAAACAAACAAGTAGACAAAAATTACAAAGCGACAATAAACGAGACAAAAAATGACAAAAGGGAGAAACAAAATGGAAAAACATGACAACGACAAAAAAGGCATAAAACGACAAAAAACAAACAAAACAAAAAAGGGACAAAAATTAGACAAAAAGACACAAAACAATGAATAAAGCAAAACACAAAATGACAAAAATAGGACAAAAAACCAACAAAAACAAGACAAAATATGACAAAAATGAGAAAAAAACAAAAAATGAGACAAAACATGAAACAAAATGAGAAAAAAAAACTAGACAAAAAGTTACAAAGGACAAAAAAATGACAGAAATGAGAAACAAAACAACAGAAACATGAAGCACACAACAAAAGTCTCACAAAAGACAAAAACAAGACAAAATAGTACAAAAATTAGTCACAAAACAACCAAAAATGAGACAAACAACACGAAACAAAACAAACAAGTAGACAAAAATTACAAAGCGACAATAAACGAGACAAAAAAATGACAAAAGGGAGAAACAAAATGGAAAAACATGACAACGACAAAAAAGGCATAAAACGACAAAAAACAAACAAAACAAAAAAGGGACAAAAATTAGACAAAAGACACAAAACAATGAATAAAGCAAAACACAAAATGACAAAAATAGGACAAAAAACCAACAAAAACAAGACAAAATATGACAAAAATGAGAAAAAACAAAAAATGAGACAAAACATGAAACAAAATGAGAAAAAAAACTAGACAAAAAGTTACAAAGGACAAAAAAATGACAGAAATGAGAAACAAAACAACAGAAACATGAAGCACACAACAAAAGTCTCACAAAAAGACAAAAACAAGACAAAATAGTACAAAAATGAGTCACAAAACAACCAAAAATGAGACAAACAACACGAAACAAAACAAACAAGTAGACAAAAATTACAAAGCGACAATAAACGAGACAAAAAATGACAAAAGGGAGAAACAAAATGGAAAAACATGACAACGACAAAAAAGGCATAAAACGACAAAAAACAAACAAAACAAAAAAGGGACAAAAATTAGACAAAAAGACACAAAACAATGAATAAAGCAAAACACAAAATGACAAAAATAGGACAAAAAACCAACAAAAACAAGACAAAATATGACAAAAATGAGAAACAAAACAACAAAAAATGAGACAAAACACGAAACAAAATGAGAAAAAAAACTAGACAAAAAGTTACAAAGGACAAAAAAATGACAGAAATGAGAAACAAAACAACAGAAACATGAAGCACACAACAAAAGTCTCACAAAAAGACAAAAACAAGACAAAATAGTACAAAAATGAGTCACAAAACAACCAAAAATGAGACAAACAACACGAAACAAAACAAACAAGTAGACAAAAATTACAAAGCGACAATAAACGAGACAAAAAATGACAAAAGGGAGAAACAAAATGGAAAAACATGACAACGACAAAAAAGGCATAAAACGACAAAAAACAAACAAAACAAAAAAGGGACAAAAATTAGACAAAAAAGACACAAAACAATGAATAAAGCAAAACACAAAATGACAAAAATAGGACAAAAAACCAACAAAAACAAGACAAAATATGACAAAAATGAGAAAAAACAACAAAAAATGAAACAACACGAAACAAAATGAGAAAAAAAAACTAGACAAAAAGTTACAAAGGACAAAAAATGACAGAAATGAGAAACAAAACAACAGAAACATGAAGCACACAACAAAAGTCTCACAAAAAGACAAAAACAAGACAAAATAGTACAAAAATGAGTCACAAAACAACCAAAAATGAGACAAACAACACGAAACAAAACAAACAAGTAGACAAAAATTACAAAGCGACAATAAACGAGACAAAAAAAATGACAAAAGGGAGAAACAAAATGGAAAAACATGACAACGACAAAAAAGGCATAAAACGACAAAAACAAACAAAACAAAAAAGGGACAAAAATTAGACAAAAAGACACAAAACAATGAATAAAGCAAAACACAAAATGACAAAAATAGGACAAAAACCAACAAAAACAAGACAAAATATGACAAAAATGAGAAAAAAACAAAAAATGAGACAAAACACGAAACAAAATGAGAAAAAAAACTAGACAAAAAGTTACACAGGACAAAAAAATGACAGAAATGAGAAACAAAACAACAGAAACATGAAGCACACAACAAAAGTCTCACAAAAAGACAAAAACAAGACAAAATAGTACAAAAATGAGTCACAAAACAACCAAAAATGAGACAAACAACACGAAACAAAACAAACAAGTAGACAAAAATTACAAAGCGACAATAAACGAGACAAAAAATGACAAAAGCGAGAAACAAAACGGAAAAACATGACAACGACAAAAAAGGCACAAAACGACAAAAAACAAACAAAACAAAAAAGGGACAAAAAATTAGACAAAAAGACACAAAACAATGAATAAAGCAAAACACAAAATGACAAAAATAGGACAAAAAACACGAGCGAGACAAAAAGCGACACAACCACAGAGTCTGTCGTTCTTTAAACTTTGCCCACAGCTTCACGGCTCAAAAGTCGACTTTATTTCAAAATAAAATCACGTTTTCCTTCAAGAACAAACCTGAAAACGGAGTTTATCGGAGCACAAACGTTTTTTCTGCGGTGCTTCTTTACGAGTCCAATTTAAAACCGCAGCTTCTAAATATAAACCTGGAAACCGACGGAACTCCACTTCCTGGTTCGGGTGACAAACGGGTTGCTAGGCGACCGGAGGACAACAACACTCCACTAGAAGCTGTGGAAGCCGAAGGATCTCCTCTCTGCTCTGTGAGGCTGTAATTACGGAGGTCAGATGGAAATTACGCCCTGAAATCTCTTTTTTTTAAGCTTGTTCTCAGCAGCAGAATGAATGAATGCGAAGTGGAGCTGCTGAAGCCAGAAGCCTCGCCCGCTCTACGTCTAATTACACAGCAGCACCACGGTGACTCATATGTTCTGGAGGTTTCATCGTCCAGGTTTCCATCGAGGCGCTGCCAGAAGCTCCAGAAGCTTCAACATGCAGGACGGGACTCAGCAGGAAAGCAGAGAGAATCAGCAGGAAAAGTTTGTTTTCATTTAAATTTAGAGAAAAGAGGCTCTAATGACAGGATTTAAACCAGCCAGCAGGCTTTAAAAGGACAGTTAGAAGAGAAAAAAAATCACCAAAATGACTCCTTTAATCAGAGACAGAAACAGAAAAAACTGAAAAATTTATCAGGTTTTCACCTATCTGGTGGTTTGAGGGCTGACGGTGTGAGAGTTTTGGTTTCTTCAGGAAAAATAATTAAATTTAAGCTAAAAATAAGATTTTTTTTGACAAAATCGCTTCATTCCACATCTTTTGTTTTCCCTAATCACATTACAAAATGACATCTTTTAGCAGAATACTGAATTTAAAAAAATAAAAAAATTCATCAGATTTTCAACTATTTCTCAGCTCTCAAGTTATCACTGGTGATTTTTGGTTTCCTCAGAAAAATTTAGCAAATTTCAGCTTAAATATTAGATTTTTAGACGAAATTGCTTCATTCTAAATGGTTCATTTTACAAATAACCAGATGTTACGGATATTTTAAAAATCACCAAAATGACACATTTTATCAGAGATAGAAACTGTAAAAAATATAAAATTTATCACATTTTCAGCTCTTTGATGGTTTCTCAGCTTATAATGTGAGGTTTTTGGCTTCTTCAGGAAAATTAATCAAATTTAAGTTGAAAAACACGATTTTTTCGACAAAATCGCTTCATTCTACATGTTTTGTTTTACAACTTTCCAAATCAGATGTTATCTATTTTTTTTAAAATCACCAAAATGACTCTTTTCATCACAGCCAGAAACAACAAAACCCAAAAAATTATTCAGATTCTTAGCTATTTATTGGTCTGTGAGCTTATTATGGGACATTTTTGCTTCCTTCAGGAAAATTAACCAGATTGAAGTTCAACAACAAGAAATTTTGACAAAATTGCTCCATTCTATGTTTTATTTTACAAATTCCTAAACCAAATGTCATAATTTTTTTTAAAAGTCATCAAAATTACACCTTTTTATCAACAAGAAACTGCAAAAAACAAAAAATTAATCAGGTTTTCAGCTATTTATTGGTATCTGAGCTTGTAAGAGTTTTGGTTCTCTCAGGAAAATTAACCAAATTTAAGCCTAAAAACGAGATTTTTCTGTTTTCTGCGTCAGAAATGTTCGACCAGAGAGTAAAAATGTGAAACTAAAAAACATCCAGAAGCTTCTTTACTTTCAGACGGTTAAAACGAAACATTTAGACGAAGCAAACGGAAAGAAATAACAGAACGACGGCTTCAGACGGTCCGAGAGCCTATCGGACGGAAAACATGGAAGGAATCCTCCAGAGAAAGACAGAAGAAGAAGAATAGCTGCTGGCGAGCAGCTGAAAGCAGAGAAAAGCTTCAGAGGATAAAGAGCTGAGAGGAAAAACTCAGCAGGGAGCAGAACAAAGTGACTTTTCCCACCAAAACGCCCCCGAGGGGGAATCAGGCCTTTACAACGCCGGCCACTGTCTGCATTCAGCCGCAGTAACCCCGACACAAACACGCAGCACAACAACGTTTTTCTGTTCCGTCAGATCCATTCTGCTGCAGGAAAACCAAACAAACGTCCAGAAAACGCATCAGGAACGACAGAAAACCTCCTGCAGCAACAACCGCACATTTTTATATCACTGTCGCTTCATTTTCACTCCAGCTAGAGATTCTCACCACCAAAGCCTCTTTTTGTTGCTAGCACAATGCTAACGCTGCAGCTAACGACTCAAAATGTTGATTCTAAATCCATACAAATATCATCAATTTTCCAAAATTTTAGCCTGAATTTTACATGAGATCATTTTTATTTTTTGAAGCAGCAAACCTACGTGATTATAAGTGAAATAAAGTCATCGAAATATACGGTCAGTGTGCAGGAATGTGCGGCACTGGAAAAAATGCGAATCTCAAAACAAGGAAAAAAAATTTATTTCACAGAACTTTTACCCTGAAGTGAGTGGAAAAAAATCTGCCAACAGAACAAGAGAAAAATGGATGGTGAGATTTCTTGAAATAAGATGTGATATTTAGAATATTGAAATCTAAAAATTAGCTGGAAAAGTCATTTGAGGCTGTATTTTACTGTACTTTCCTCATTTACAGGCACCAAAAAAATAGTTTCTTGCTCTGAAAAAAAATCAAAAAATCCAAAGAAATTCCCAAAATGTATAAATATTTGCAAAATCTTCAGGAAGAAAATTCCTTAAAATAAATTGTATTTAAAGAAGAGAAGTAAAAATTAAAAATATTTTCGAAGAATGAATAAAAATCTTCCAAAATATCCTAAAAATATCTACAGTGATTCCATATATATTTCAGTAAAACTTCTAATATTTTCTTTAAGAACATTTGGGAAATTCCATTTCAATAATTCCTTAAAAGTTTTGCTAAAAAATAAAATAGTCCTCTAAATTTGGCAAGAAAATTCTTCTAAATATATTCAAAAAATGACTAAAAATCTTCCAAAAAAATCCTAAAACATCTAAAGCGATTACATATTTATCAGCAGAACTTCTAATATTTTCTTTCAGAACATTCACAAAAAAATCAACCAAAATCCAGCGAATTTCGCTGGATTTTGGTTGATTTTTTTGTGAATGTTCTTAAAGAAACATTTTTTTAAGATTTCTTTTTCCATCCAAAAATGTTCAAAAATTTCTAAAATAAAATGCAGAAAATGTGAAAGTTTTCACTGTGAAAATAGATATTTATTTCCACATTTTCAAACTGTAAAACTGGTAAATTTGACCCACAGGACGACATGAGGGTTAAAAACAAGATAATTTCAAGATTGTTTGACTCAACAAGATATTTAAGATGCGCCGTCTTAAAACAAGTCCCTCCATCTGCTGAAATGTCTCTTGTTAAGTGAATTTATCTTAAATCAAGTGGGATGAGACATTTAGACTAAAAATAAGACAAACAGACTTGGTAGGATTTGGAGTTTTTGCAGTGAGATTATTGTAATATTTTTGATAAAGCATGAACTTTTCCTGCCCTCCTGTACAACGTCGTCCTGCAGATGTTGGACCTGTGAATCCTCCTACTGTATCCTCCGTCTACTTCCTCGTCTCTCTAAATGTCGAGGAGCTGCTGAAGACGCCGTCTGAATGGATAAACGGCTGAAAGGTGAGCGGCTGTCAGAGCTGCTGGCAGATTTTCATAAGGAGGCGGCGCTAGCGAGGCGACGGCGGAGCAGCAAATTGATTTGGCCTTTTCTTTTCTCGGCAACCTTGAGGTGGACCTTCGCTGCACCTGAGGGGACGAAACCAGGAGGAGAACGAGGACGACCAATCAGAGATCTAATCTGTGACCTTTGATTTACTGACCTCCACCCAGTTTTTAGGTTTATTTTGTCCAAACTGTCGCCTCTAATAGAAGCTGCAGTGAAATGTTTAAATGCTGATTTAAGACGAAGGAAGGAGGTGGAATGAATATGACGGGAGTTTCTGCAACAATTAGCAGAAGATGGAGAAGGAAACCTGAAATGTGGAGGAGGAAGAGGCTCCAGGAGGCCACGTATCTTCCATCTACAGATTACATCCAGATATAACACCCGTATATTACAGTAAATTGGCTGCTGTAGAAAATGCGCCGCAATTAAAAAAGGTCAGATTTCAGCGGCGGCTCGGAGAGATCGTCGCCTCGGGGAAACTTCTGACTAGAATCATTTAAACCGATGGATTTTTAAGGAAACCGGCTCCTCTCTGGTTCTTCCTGGAGGACGGAGATGTAGTAAACTAACAGAACACGACTTTTAAAACCAGAAAAATTACGTTTACTAGCCACAAAAAAACCCACAAAGAACTATCCAGACTTCAGCTTCTCAACGATGACATTTCCTCAAAACTCCGATGGAACAAAATAGTTCCTGACTCCAACATTACAAATATTATACGTGGGATGAAATAACAGACAAATATTGATTGAGAGAGCATTGTGGTGTTTTAGCTGGTAAAGGGGCACCATGACAAAGACTTCTGTGGCGATTACTGACCTCTGACTAATTCATGATGGCAAACAGAGGGCATCTGGGGGGTCTAGCTAGCAACAGGCACCACGACAAAGACTTGTGGCGATGAATGACCTCCAACTAGGTCCTATTACCAAGCAGGGGGAATTTTGGAGGTCTAGCTAGCAACAGGGCACCACGACAAATACTTCTGTCTTAATTAATGACCTCCAACTAGGTCCTATTGCCAATTAGAGAGCATTCTGAGAGTTTAGCTTGGTAAAGGGGCACCATGACAAAAACTTCTGTGATGCTTTATGACCTCTGACTATTTTATGATGGCTAGCAGAGAGCATTTCAGGAGTTTAGCTGGAAAAGAGGCACCAGGACAAAGACTACTATGGTGATAAAAGACCTCCAAGTACGTCCCATTGCCAAGCAGGGAGCACTGTCGGGGTCTAGCTAGCAACAGGCACCATGACAAAGACTTTTGTGGTGATTAATGACCTCCAGCTAGGTCCTATTGCCAATTAGAGAGCATTCTGAGAGTTTAGCTTGGTAAAGGGGCACCATGACAAAAACTTCTGTGGTAATTAATGACCTTCAATTCAGTCCTATTGCCAGGTAGAGAGCATTACTGAGATCTAGCTAGTAAATGGGCACCACAACAAAGACTTCTGTGGTGATGAAAGACCTCCAATTAGTACGTGATGGCAGAGAGCATTGTTGGGGGTTAGATGGCAACAGACACCATGACAAAGACTTCTGCAGCCATTAATGACCTCCAAGTAGCTCATATTGCCGAGCAGTTTGGTGATGGACGTAAACAGAGGATCAAGCTTTGGTTCTCACCAACAAACCGCCTCTATCATCCAAAGTTCTCTCAGTTCAGAAGACGTCTAATCAACAAAAAAGTGAATTACTCCAAGTTTCAAACAACTCCAACAGCCGACTCACCTTGACGATGTCGCCCAGCAGAACGTCCTCCATCTTGTTGGGTACCTTCATCTGGAAGATCCTCCCCACCACCGCCGAGGAGTCCGGGAAGGCGGTCGGCGTCGACGGGTTCTGCCGGGCCGTCGCCACGTCGGCCGCCTCCATCGGCCGGATCCCCTCGGCCTCCTGGAACTCCCCGAGCAGCGAGGAGGTCATGGAGGCCTCCAGCTCTCCGCCCAGCCGGTCGTCGGCCTCCACGAACACCATGTCTCCCAGCAGGTCCACCTCCACGCCGCTGCAGGCCGCCGCCGCCAGCAGCAGCCCCAGCAGCAGCGCTCTAGTCCTGGGCAGCCTCACTTCACCCGGCATTCTTCTGTCAGCGGTGGAAAATAAAAAAGGAGGATGTCCGAGTGGTGGAGGGGAGCATACAAATCCCTCCTTTCAAGCCGCCGCCTCCTCCTCAGGAATCCTTCGTCTTTTGTCCTCCTTCCTCGCGGCCTTTTGTGCTCAGAGCCTCATTGTGATCTGCAGGAGACAGAAGAAGTTAAAACACTCGAGTCAATCCTCCGACGGTTCAGAGCCGTAAAAGCTTCATCCGTAGCAGTAATCTGATTACTTCTATCGCTGTTCAGCCTTTAAACTCCCTCAGATGGTAAATTCATCCAATACTGAGGGTTTTACTAAAATAATACATGAAAATAAGTTCTCATTAGAAAATAGTCGTAAAAGATCTGTGGAAATAAAATCAGTCCTCAGTGAAGTTCATCTTTGGACCAATTAGGAGTCCTGTTGACCACGTACTGACTGCCTTTGGACACATTTTTGTTATTTCAGACAAGTTTGGAGTCATTTTGGAAAGATTTTAGTCACTTTGGGAAAGTTTTGAGTTGTTTCATTTGAATTTTTGTCATTTTAGACAATTTCTAAGTGATTGTTGACAATTTTTTGGAATTTTGAGCAAATTTTAGTCATTAAAAGCATGTTTTGATTCATTCGTGACACTAGAAAACATTAACACTAAAAACTACGTCTCAGACACCTTTATGGTATTTTAAACAACTTTTGAGTAATTTTGGAGAAGTTTCTGTCTTTTTGAACAATCTCATTTTTTTTGTCAACTTTTGTTAATTAAAACAACATTTGAGTTATTTTTTTACTTTTTAAACATTTTTTTGTAATTTTTTTAAGTCATTTTGAACAATCTTTTGTGATTTTACACATTTTTGAGTCATTTTGCACCATTTTTCTCGTCTTTTTAAACATATTTTGGATCAATTTTAAGTGAATTTGAACAAATTCAATCCATTTTGGAATGTTTTGAGTCATTTTTGATAAGTTGTTGTCTCTTTGGACACTAGAAAACATCTTAACACTAAAATCTCAACATAAATTTGAGTAATTTCAGATATTTTTAAAAAATGTGTTTAAACATTTTTGTAATTTTGGATCGTTTGTGTGAATTTAAACACATCGACGCCATTTTGGACAACATTGGAGATATTTTGAACATATTTTTGTCTTTTAAAACAATCTGAGTCGTTTCAGAAAGAAAACGCGTCTTAGTACTAGAAAGTAAAAACAATAGAAGAAGAAATGAAATCATTTGTCAGAAATCATTCTTTTTTGCGTGACGGCACGCGTTGGTTGGTGACCATCAGCTGTTCACTACTTCTTTGCATTCTTTCAGTCACTATTATGGGATGGAACCAAACATCTGGACAAAACGCCCAAATGAAGACCTGCTGGGTTTACTGGTGGAACAACTGGAGCTAACTGGAAACCAGGAGAACCAGAAGAACCGACAACACCAGAGAACAACGATAAAATAATGAGGAGAAGGAAATGGAAGCATAATGTTCAGTGTGTTATTTAGACTGTAGACTGTTTTCAGAGACTTTAAAGAGGAGGTGATCTACGGTGGGACCCTGGATGATCCAACAATAGCTGCTGGAGCCGCTAATGAATGCAGAACCCTCCTTTGTGGACGAGGTCAACCCGAGGCCGACGCTGGACGGATGAAGCTCCGTTTGTTATTCATGCCGCTCTTTCATGGAGGAGAGGATCCCTCCTGAGACGGCACAAACCATTTCCCCCCTCCAGGGCTTTTTGAGCGGAAAGAAAGAAAGCAGAGGAGGGGAACCGAGCCGAGGACCCCCGCCGAGGCCCGGTCCGGCCCCGGAGCAGGAGGAGAAAGTGGAATCACGGCAGGACAGCAGCAGCCGGCCTCCCAGGTAGCCTTCAGCCGCTCGCCTCACCTTTTGGACACGAATCTGTTTTTAATCACGCCGGAGTTTCCCGCTGGCGAAGCTTTTATCACTGGAGTCGACTTCAGGAGGAGGAGAGGAATGTTTTCAAGTTCAGCAAAAAGACAGAAAAACACCTCTGCTGTCCGAACAAACGGCTTTCAGACTCCGTTTGGCTTCACGTCTGCGGCAGAATCAGTCAAGAAAAAGCAAGAAAAATAAACAACTAGACTGTTTTATGGAATTATTATTTATGGAATTATTATTTATGGAATTTCAGCCACAAAATGGATGCTTCTGACCAAAAACACGTTTTCAGATCATGTTTAGGGAGAAAGCTGAGACTCAGAACAGCAAATAAACTCAAAAGCATCATGAAACAATATGTTAGGAAAAGTTCATCCTCTTCATCATAAATTAGGAGTACGTTACTGCACTTTATTTTCTTATTTCTTCTTAAATGTAACACCTGCAATCTATGGGAAATGAAGAATTCTCCCAATGATGAATAAAATATCTGTTTATCTACAAGAGAACTCTGTCTGATAAACTATCATTTACTCAATTTCAGGGTTTTTCAAGAGTTTTCTTGAGCAAAATGAGTCAAGAACTGCAGGAGAACATTGAAAAAGTAAGATTTGGTTACAAAAAATAAATAAAAAACTGTTTTATGGAATTATTTAGCTAAAAATTTGGTCCAAATTACATAAAAAGTTGCCAAAAATTATTTTAAAAAAAGGTCTAAAATGACAAAACCCCAAAAGAAATGACACAAAACTTGCCCAAACTGACTAAAATCTAAACAAAATGAAAAAAAAAACTCTCAGAAATGACTCAAATTTATCTAAAATTACAAAAAAATGACTCAAAAATTGTTCAAAAAAACTGAAAAAATGTCCAAAACTACTCAAAATGTGTATTTTTGAACTAATTCCAGTCATGTTGGACACATTTTGAGTCACTCTTAACAGATTTTAGCCATTTTAGACACGTTTGAAGTCATTTTGAAATATTTCTTGTCATTCTGGGCCAGTTTTTGCTTTGTTGAACCACAGCGTGTTCCTTCAGAGAGAAGTCTGAAATTAAAGTGAATTGAATTTAAAACTGTGAGAATCCTTCAAAACTTCTACGAAAGGCGGCAAAATGACCCATTTATCAGCCAGAAATGGTTAAAAAAATGTTTTTCATGAACCAAGAAGGACTTTATTATGTGGACGGTTCTTGATGTACTTCATGTGGTTCTTTAAAATACTGAAGGTTCCTTTGTGGTTTTTATTGGAGTTACAGGCATGAATCTGAATCGGAACAAAATATGCAATAAAATGAACCAGTATTTGATTTATTTTGGTTCGAAATGTACACGATACACTGTAAAAACACGACAAAATGAGTTTATTTGTTGTATTTGTACATATTTATCTGTAAAATCATATTTTACAGCTTTATTTTACACCCCCGGGCAAAAGTTTTCGGACACTTTCTCATTCAAATAAATGAGAACCTGTCCTAAAACTTTTGACAGGGGGTGTATCTTTACTTTTAACCCGCAATGGGCAAATTTCCCATTAAAGTTGCTCTTTTACAGAAGTTTCATTGGAGCTTTTTTGTTTTCCTGAAAGTCAAGTCGTCTCCATTGAAGCCGCTTTGAGATCGTTTCCGAGTGGAAACTTTTCAAACTAGTCCAAGATGGCCGCCGTGGATAAAACTCTGCTTTCATGTCGGATACCTTCACCGGCGTCGCCCGCGGCAACGTTCCTCCTCCTTCCCTCCTCTGTTGTTCCATCTGCCACGAGCTTCTCCTTTCTTTCTCTGCTGGTTTTCTTCTCGTTCCTCCTCCAGAGGTTTGAACACCTTCCCCCTCCTTCAAGGCCGTTTGTTTTTTTTTGTTTTTTTTTTGCAGCCTCACCTACCAGAAGCTCGGCTCGTCTATTCACAGCGGGACAATGAGAGGACGGAGGAGGAATGAAGGATAAAGAGACGCTGTCAAAGCCGCTGAAAGAAGCGACGCGATCAGACCAAGAGGTGAACAACCTCCCACTCAGACAGCCGCTATTACCCAAACACAAGCTCCGCCCACCAGAAGAAACGGGCAATTTCTGCTTCAAACGCCTCCGAATAAAACCTCAAAGATTCAACCTCGACGGATCATCTTTAAATATGGAAAGAAATGAAGTGGAAACTAGGCGACTGTTTTAATGATCGATGACCGAGTCAACAAAAACAGACGCCATAAAAACACTCCATTATTTTCTACCAAATAGTTGTTCATTTTCACGATTTAAACTTTATTTTGGATGTTTGCAGTCTGCGAAAAGTTAATGATTAACATAAATATTGATGCTGATGTTTTTTTTTAAAGTGTAAGATTATGATTGTTTTTTTAAATTATCAATCAGGATCTTAAAGACAAAAATATTGCCCCACAAACACTGCAATAAAAAATGATTGTCACTTTCACTGCGAAATATCTCAAAATTGCATGAAGCTGCTTAAAAAACAAGATGAATAAACCTGTTTCTGTCGATGTGTCGCTATCTACCCAGAATTGTTCGGTTTCCACAGAGGTGCAGGACTTTTTATTGTAGTAAAAAAAAACAAGCACGGTGAAAAAAAAATGTCAAAAACGCCCAAAAATTACTTGGATTTCATACAGAATTTAAAAAACTGTTGTCAAAACAGAACATTTTAGAATTGGGCTGTGCTAAATCTATATTTTCTGTCCATTTATCTACTTACAGATGTTTCATTTAAATACATAAGACACTGGTTAATTATTAATAAAAATCATCATATATGCAGATGATGGAATGTTTTATTCACAACTGTTGTGTCCTATCAATGATTCCATACATTAATAAACCACATTTTTCCATCTCTCTCCATCCAGTCGTGGTTGTTCTCTTTCCACAGAGCTGCAGGACTTTATATTGTTAAAAACGAACCACAGCGAGGAAAAAGAAAAACGCCTCGGCTTGGAACGAGGACAATAATCCCACAGAGAGACACCAGATGAAGAGGTTTGTTTGTGTCCGGCTCCAGCCAACAGATTCCCAGTTTGGTTTTACTGGGGTTGTCTGGAACCAGCTGATCGTTGTCATGGCGACACCTTTGTTAAGTTCCTGCAGTTACTGAACTGACCGGTCAGTTTACTGCCAGACGATGGACGGCTTTCACACACGTTGATCGTGTTCTGGAATTTAAAAAAAACAAACACTCGGATCTTTGATTTTAACTGATCCAGGAGCTCTGCAGGACCAGAAAAACCAGAATCTGGTCATAAAATTCTGTAAAATGTAGTTTTCTTGCTACATTGCTATGAGCAGTGTGTTCCTGCAGATGTTTTTAACCTCGAAATTTGAAGCTGTGTGGCAGCAACTTGTCCCATACACTGTAAAAACTCATTCAAAGGACCTATTCCTCAAAAAAAAAAACTCTATTTTTGAGTTACAAACTTTATTTTAGATGGGTTACATCTGCATAATTACATTGTGTCGACTTGATACTGTGTGTAACTTAAACTCAAATATAAAAAATTAATTCTAAAAAAGTGGCACATCCAAACCAACAAATTAAATGCACGATTACAACAAACTAGCTTCACTTCCTGTGTAGTGTTGTGTCCCTTTAGTGTTTCCATACATAAATAAAGTAGCTCTCTGTCCTTGTCGTGGTTGTTCTGTTTCTAAAGAGGTGCAGGACTTAATATTAAAGTGGAAAAATGAACCACAGTGGAGACATGCTGGGCAAAAAGAAACTATTTGAGTTCAGACATCATTTAAAAAGCTGTGGATCTGCTGTCAAAACAGGACATTTAAAGACTAAACTGTGCAAAACGGATATCTTCTGATCTTTTATCAACTTACAGATGACATATTTCATTTTAAAAAATAAGACACTGGTTAACTAAAAATAAAAGTCATCATATATGCAGATGATGAAGCGTTTTATTCGCTTGTAGCTACACTTTAATTTATCCCAGTTTTACATGAAATAATGATGTACATCAACGTCTAACTTCACTTCCTGTGCAGTGCTGTGTCCCTTCATTGCTTCAAAACACAAAAAAAGTGATATTTTTTGATCCGTCTCCTTTTTCGTGGTTGTTTTTGTTTCCATAGAGGCGTAGGACTAACCTACAGCGAGGAAAAACGTGAAAAACGTCCAGAAACTACTTGGAGTTCAGACAGAATTTAAAAAAAAAAAAAAACTGTGAATCTGTCCTTTAAAACTGTTGGCAAAACAGGACGTTGAAGGGTTGAACTGTGCATTAAAGACGGGCAATTTAATCATAAAAACATCATATTTGCAGATGATAAAAACTTCTTCTGAACTTATTATCCCATTTTAGCAAGAACTAACTTGATTCCTGCAGCTTTATGCTCCTTCAGTGTTTCCATATAAACAAGCAGCAGAGTGTAGAAGATCCTGTCTGAACCTGTGAGGAAATTCCTCTGCTGGAATTCCCCTCAGCGACCAACGAGGACCCGGAAAACGCAGCTCAGGGGCCAATTAAAGCAAAGAAACCCTCCCAAAAAGGCAGCTAATCACACAGATAGCATCTCCAAACGTTAGCGCTTCAGTGGCAGCTCCTCCCTCCGTCCTCCACCGAGTCGCCTTCCAGTCCCGGCGGTCCGAGGCTCTATTATTGGCCCCAGAAACGCCAGGAAGTCTTCTAAGAATGGAAGCTCCAGACTGACGGGTGACACCGACGCCGAGCAGGGCACAAAAATTAGCACAAATATTAGCACTATTCAAACCTGAAGCAGCAGCAGCAGGTTTCCCCTCCCGACCAAAAGCCGCAGGTTGTGTTTGTGCTGCAGCAAAACTCCGGATTATACCGCGGTTTACCTTTACAATAAGATTTAGATACTCAACACGGAGATTAGGCACATTTTAGGTGTTTAGCCGGCGCTGATCTGCAGCCTGTAAACAGAGATTTACTCTTCCGGTGTGAGGATGGAAGAGCATTGTCTTTCATAGCATCTGTGTGGGAGAAAGAAAAAGGGAAAAAGAAAAAAAAAACAGACTCTCTGGGATAATTTAGACCTCATTACTGGATACTTATGGACGAATTTCAGACGCGGCAGCATCAAGAGCAGAACTGTGACCTCGGCAATCTGCGCCGCCTCCGTTGGAATTAATCTGCATTTCCCCGCTCGTAATTACATTTGGAATTAGCTCCTCCCGTAATGCAATACAGGCCCAGAAAGGCAATCAATCACCATGCAAATGCACCATCCGGCCGCGGCTCCGCTAGCTGCTGCTAAGGCGAGCGAGGGGCCATATGTGGGGAACATAAGGCGACGAGGCGAGAACGGAGGCCTGCCAACGCCGAACCGAGCAGCCAGCCTGGAAATCACTGAGTTATGACGAGCAGGAGGGAATTTACGGAGTTCTTCTAACCGCTTATGGTGCACTGGGGATGTTTCTTGGTTTCTAGTGTGGATTTATGGGAACCTTTGTTCACAGAATCCAGCAGGAGGAGGCTGGGGTGGATGGAGGGCATGTGAAGTCAGATCATGTGATTGCTTTAGTCAAGAAAGTCCCAATTTAAATCACATCTCCGCTTTTTAAAGCAAAAAAGTTAAGTAACTGCTTAATTCAGTAAAGAATGACCGAATTTCAGAGTTCAGACAGCAATAAGGAATGTACTAGGGCTGGATCCGAATATCCGAATATCCGTTCGCTACGGCGGTATTACTGTCTTCCCTCCACCTTCGGCCCACTTCGGCTCATCCCGTCGTGTTCGGCTCATCTCGGCTCCTCCACTCCTGTTTCTTACCACCACCTGAATGTCCGGGTTGCTGCCGACTCTGACGTCACGCTTCACTTCGTTGCATAAACACAAGACAAGATGCTGAAGACCTCCACTGTTTGGGAATTCTTCAGTTTAACTGAAGACAAAACGAAGGCAGAATTTGGACCCAGGAGACCAGACGAACGGATCCCAATATTCAGGCCGTCTCCACCACAAGCCGCCCGCCCCCCCGTCGGACATTATGGAGCGGAACTAATATTCGGATATTCGTCTTTATAGGGCCCGAATATTCAGAGGCCAGAAACCACTATTCGGGCCAGCCCTAGAACGTACTGAGTTCTTCTACCACTTACGGTGCACGGGGGATGTTTTTTGGCTCCTAGTGTGGATTTATGGGAACTTTTATTCACAAAATCCACCAGAAGGAGGCTGGGATGGATGGAGGGCGCTACATTTGCATTCACAAGAGTGGAGATCTGGTGTTTTTGGACAAAAAAAGGTCACAGTTTGAATAATAATTCTGCTTTTTTAGTCCAAAAATTAAGCAACTTAAGTTTTATTAAATAAACTCCATCAGGAGGAGGCTGGGGTTGATGGAGGACGACTAAAGTCAGATCATGTGTTGATTTCATTGGTCAAAAGAGTCACATTTAGATTCACATTTCTGCTTTTTAAAGGCAAAAAATAAGTCATTCCTTCAAAAGAATGAACCGACTTCAGTGTTCAGAGAGCTGAATGGAATGTACTGAGTTCTTTTACCACTTATGGTGCACTGGGGATGTTTTTAGTGGATTTATAGGAAGTTTTATTCACAAAATCCACCAGGAGGAGGCTGGGGTGGATGGAGGGCGCTACATTTGCATTCAAAAGAGTGGAGATCTGTTTTTTTCAGGCTTATAAGTCACAATTTGAATCACAATTCTGCTGTTTTAGTCCAAAAAATTAACTTTTATTTTACAAACTCCATCGGGAGGAGGTTGGGTTGATGGACGGTGTTAGATTTGCATTCAATCACAATTGTGAGAATGAAGATCATATGTTCAGATTTTGGTGCAAAATCATTTCCCTTTTTCACATAATTCAGTCATTTATTTGAATTGTACCTACATGGACACAGCTGATCACTTTTGTGTGATTAATAATTGATTAATTGCACATCTTTTTCCTCGATTATAATAATAAACTGATGACAGAAAATACTTAAAAACACTCTGAAGTTCCTAGAGTCCTGTGATACATCCAATTTTCCTGATTTTTTTCCGTTTATTTCACAGAGGATGAATAAAAACGGATAATATTCCAATTTGTTGAATGAATTCCTACTTTTTTTTGCAGTTTTGTCTCCATTAAAATGTGCTTGCTGTTGCATATTAGTTTTTTACGAGGGAAACTGAAAGAAGAAGTGGTTTAAATAAACAGCGGAACTCTATTTTCTCCTCATCCGTCCTTGACTAATCGATCAATCGCTTGAAAATCTATCACAACAAATCTCTTATTACATCTTATTTTGCTTAATAAACATCTTAAAGCTTCACTTTCTCAGTGTACTGTGACAGAAGACAGAAAAAACAGCAAATGTTCCCGTTTGTTGGATGGATTAATGATCTAATCTCCATTTAATTCCATTGGCTGCTGCACATTAGCTGCATCTGAGCAGATCTGTAACGATTCGTGTTGTTTTTCTTCAACTTTGGAGGTTACGAACACAGAACACTCCTTGGTTTGTTCATTACTTTTACAAAAAAGGGCAAATAAAGCGGTGGGCCGTGATGACGGGTCGGTCATGGAGCAGATCTGTGGGAGCTCCAACAACAGACACGACTGATCAAATAAAAACACGGATTTCTGGGAAGTTCCGTGAACAACACCACAGATCCAGCTGGCAGGAATAACAGCTCCCGGCGGAAACTTCCGGCCGCTCCTCGCTTTTGATATCGGAGTTTCTGCAGAACTGTGATGGACGGCTGGAAGCAGATGTGAACCTGCTTCATAAAACAAAGAGCTCTGAGGGGAAACATCAGAGCTGGAGTAAATACCGTCCACGAGGAACATCGGATGTCGCCGCACAGATGTTTCAGAAACCTGAGCCGGTAAAACGAGCTAAAGGTAGCGCTCCGTTCGTGGCCTTTAGCTGCTAAATGCACCATCGCCTTTCCTGCCTCGCTCCTGCTGCTGCCGAACCTAAAGAGCAGAGAACAGACCAAGTTTTTTGGATTTGCTCTTCCGGACCGCCCAGCTTTTCCAAAAACACACCGAAGGGAAGGTTTGTGTCGTTAGTTCAACAGACGGACGACCCGCAGCCACATTTATGATCCAAAAACACGATTCTCATCTATCAAACAATCCTCTGAGGGGAAAACATGAACATTCGACTGTTTTCTGTTGTTTCAACTGTGACTTTAGAGGAATAAATGAAAGAACAATGTGACCTCCAGAGATGAAAGCAGGAACATCAGCCTCCTGCCGTCTGAAAACACCGTTCAGATCCACGCTTTAGGGAAACACGTTCAAATCTGGATTTTTACTCATAAGAATCACGTCTTCTTAAATTTTTTACCACAATTGACCATAAAAATTACGTTATTTTAAAGACAGAAGGATTTACATACGCAAAAATATTATTATCTAACAGATATTTGCCATTTTTGAAAGAATTATTTGTATACATTATAATAATAATCAATCAATCATGATAAAATCATCATATATGCAGACGATGAAACGTTTTATTTGCTTAAAGTTACACTAAATCACTAACGGTTCTGATAATAATTGCCAAATATATATTTTAGTCATTTTTTTAACTACAGACTGGGATTTTTTTCCACTATTTTCTGACATTTTCTCAACCTATAGATGAAATATTTCATCTCAGAAACAAATAAATGGTTCAATAAAAACAAAAATCATCATATATGCAGATGATGAAACGTTTTATTCACTTATAGGTTCGTTTTAACAGCAGTTCATTCTAGTTTTACACTATTTTTAAATTATATGGAGTTCAGACAGGATTTTAAAAACTGCAAAGCTGTACTTTGACCGACTGACCAACCAACCGACCGACCGACCAACCAACCAACGAACTGACCGACCAACGAACTGACCGACCAACGAACTGACCGACCAACGAACCGACCGACCAACCAACCGACCGACCAACCAACCGACCGACCAACCGACCGACCAACCGACCAACCAGCCAACCGACCAACCCACCGACCAACCGACCAACCAACCAACCAACCAGCCAACCGACCAACCCACAGACCAACCAACCGACCAACCAGCCAACCGACCAACCCACCGACCAACCAGCCAACCGACCAACCCACCGACCAACCAACCGACCAACCAGCCAACCGACCGACCAACCAAAGAACCAACCAACGAACCAACCGACCGACCAAAGAACCAACCAACGAACCCACCGACCAACCGACCGACCGACCAACCAACCAACCAACGAACCAACCAATGAACCCACCGACCAACCAACCGACCGACCAACCGACCGACCAACCAACCGACCAACCAACCGACCGACCAACCAACCATCCGACCGACCAACCATCCGACCAACCGACTGACCAACTGACCAACCAACCGACCGACCGACCGACCGACCGACCAACCATCCGACAGACCATCCGACCAACCAACAGACCAACCAACCGACCAACCAACCTACCTGATAACAAGGGTGCCAGAAAAAACCTATTTAAAAAAAAAACGACAGAAATACAATGACTTTGTTTAAAAAGTGAAAATATCTGAAAAAAGTGAAAACATCTGTATAATAATTATATTTATCGTAGATTTAAATAAAGAAAAAATGTTTATTTTGATACACTGTAAAATCAAAAACAGTATGATTATGATTATTGTTAATATTGTAGCTTGTTTTGTCGCAACCCAGTAAACATGTAAATCCACACATTTTTCTGTGATTTTATCAGATATTATCTGTAATTTAACAAACCAGACAAATTATTCAGAACACCACCATTTTTCAGTCCTTATTATTGAGACATGTTCTTTCCCACACCTGCAGATAATCCTTTAATGGTCCACCCAGTCGGCGTTTCACCCAAACATGAGCCTTGTCCTGTTCTCTGCCGTGACTTCAGAGAATAAATCAAAGCCCGTTGTGACCTTCAGAGATAAAACCAGAACGTCCTGCCGTCTGAAAACACTCGGCTGCCTCCAGTTCAGGTGGAAGGTTTCTGTTTCCTGCGGGCCTTTAAGTTCCTCAGAACGAGGATTTAATTTGAGGCGAGGCTCTTGAAAAAAAGTGACAAATAAATAAATAAAGCGGGACTGAAAGCGGCGGGGCGGGATGGTGGGAGTCGAGCTTCTTTTGCAGATGCAGCCAAACACGGCGGGTCCGCTTTGATTAAAGCTGCGTTCAGGCGTCAGCGTTTCTGCAGCGTTTAGCAGGAAGTGTGTGTCGGAGGATAATTGGAACGCTGCAGCGGCGGCACAAATAGAACATGAAAGAAGGAAGAGTCGGAGCGCAGAAACAACACGGCGTGATTATTACCGCTAAAGAAACTCGGCTTTCATTTCACTGCTGAACTCATTCTTTTTATTAACTGCAGTTGAACATTCGCTGATCAGAGCTTCAAGGTCGGCTCTGTTTGTTCTGGAGAGTTTAGAGCCAAAAACGTGATAAAACAAAGGCTCAGCATGTTGACAGAAATCTGTTTAAATGTGACGTTATATGTAAAAAATGAAAATTGAAGACAAAATAAGAACTGAAATTTGTTTATTTAACAGTTTTTTTGGCTGTTTTGTTCGATTAAATAAAATATGGACTCAAAAATCATCAAAAAAATTACAATTTAGAAGAATATGATGAAAAAACAAACAGTAAAAAATGCTAAAAATCTGTAATTTGCTCTTTTTCAACAATTGACTGCAAAAATATAATTACAATAGCAAAAATGTCTTTATTTCAATTATATTTCAAAAATAAAAATTACATAAATTAGGGAATGTAAATGGTGTTTCAGCAAATATTTTACAGATTTACATCACAGAAGAAAAATATATACTTATATTTGTGATAGTCTGTTAAAAACAAAAAATAAATGGCTTTCAGAAAAATGAATAAAACATAACTGCAACATGTTTTTATTATTATTGTTACTATTATCATTATTAACAATAATAATAGTAGTAAAAGTAATTATTATTATTATAATCATCTTAAATTTGAGAAAACTGAAAAGATCAGCAAAATAACATTCTAAAAATTCTTAAGAATTTTTTAAATATTTATAATATAAATATATGTTCTGTCAAATAACAGCAAATATCTGTAAAATATTATATTTCTTGTGATTTAAATATAGTAAAAACAGTGTAATTTTACAGTCAAATGTTATAGAAAAACTAATTACTATTAAAAATAGTTAAAACTAATATTAAAAATACAAATTTTTGATGTGGACATTATTTATAATTTTTGCCTATATTTTTTAATTTAATCTTTTTTTGTCAGATTTTACAAGATTTTATTTTAAATTTAACAGAAGAAGAAAACTCAGTAGAAATAAATGAGATTTTTTCAGTATTTAATAAAAAGATTTTTTCTTTCAAGTAACTACAAATATGTTTAGCATCACTTAAAATATATATATATTTTTAATACATGAATATAGAGGTTTGGTGTGGACTTTTTGTTTATAGTTAACGTTTAAATAAATAGTTTTTTTTCACCTGATATTATGTGTAATTTCACAAAATAGGGAAAAATCTGTAAAATTGCAGTAAATTGCTCCAAAAATAAAGTTAAAATTGCTTGAAAACTTTGATCTTCTTTATTTTTTATCAGTCCTTGCACTTCATTTTAAAATCTTTTAAATGACAGCGGGAAAGCTAAAAACAGAATCTGTAAAAGTTTGTTTCCTAAAACTGGAGAAAACAGAAAAGCGGCGTTCCATCTAATTGATCTGAGACCTGAATCCTGCAGCATCCAGACTTAACGAACACAAAGCAGCTGATCCGGCCTCAGCAGCAGAATTAAGCTGATTTTAACAACCTCACAGCTACTTAAAGGGACACATTCTAATTCTGTCAGAGTCGCTGAACGTCTGCTCACCTCACGCTCCGCTGACGTCCGTCTGGAAAACAAATCCCGGTGACGGAACTCCGAATCTGTCAAAGAGAAACAAAGAAAGTTACTCAGACTGATCGACGATAACTTGACAACTCAGTCAACAGCTGAAGTGCATTTTCAGCTTTTAATCAACGTCTTTTCTGTTCATCTGTCGCTTCATTCAGCCAACCAATCGGATAAGAGATGGACACGTCACCGTGGTAACACAGGAAATGGAGGAGACCAAACAAACTTCTGACATGTAAAACCGTCGACCAAAAAACGCAAAAAATGGTCCTAAACTGAAGCAGAAAACCCACGGCGCCTCGACTGTCATAGCAAGAAGAAGAAGGAAGAGATGAAGAAGAAAAAGTTGGAAAGATGAAGAAACAGAAGAAGAAGAAAAAGAAGAAGAGGTTGGAAGGCACAATAAGGAGGAGGACTTGGAGAAGGAGAAGAAGAATGAGCAGGAGGAGCAGCTGGAGGAGAAGAGGAAGAAGAAAAAGTTAGAAGTAAGAAGAAGTTTGAGAAGAAGAGAGAGGAGGACTTGAAGGAGAAGAAGAAGTAGTAGTAGTAAAGAAGAGAAGAAGAAGGTGGAGAGGAAGAAGAAAAAGAAGAAGATAGAAGTTGGGGATGAAAAAGGACGAGAAGAAGAAGTTTGAGAACAAGAAGTAGTAGTTGGAAAAGAAGAAGAAGGAAGAGGAGGAGGAGAAACAGAAGAAGGAAAAGACAAAGAAGAAGAAACTGGAGAAGAAGGAGGAGGACAAGAAAGAAAAAGAAGAAGAAATTGGAAGGAAGAAGTTTAAGAAGAAGAAGTGGAAGAAAATAGAAAAAGTTCGAAGGAAGAAGTAGAAGTAAAGGTTGGAGAAGAAGAAGGTGGAGAGAAAGGAGAAGAAAAAGAAGAAAGAAGTTGTAAAAGAAAAAGGACGAGAAGAAGAAGTTTGCGAGGAACAAGAAGAAAAAGTAGTTGGACAAGAAGGAGAAAGAAGAGGAGGAGAAGAAACAGAGAAGAAGAAGTAAAGAAGAAGGTTGTTTCTAATCACGGACGTTCCCAGACTGATAATCCACAACAACGATCTTTGGTAATTAGTTTTAATTTTAAAACAACAGTGACATGAGGACAAACTGCCACTTTAAGGATGAAACAATCAAATGAATCAAAACTGAAACTAAACATTGACAGAAACTCGTCGATCGTGGGGCTCAAACCTCTGAGAATAAACTTTAGTTCTATAGAAACAGACGTTGGTTTCCTGTTGAAGCTAAATGCTCCTCCAGAATCACAGAAACTGAGCGTCTTCGTTTGAACTTTGACTGATCTCAGCTGTCTGAAGATCTCATTTTAACACCAGTGGAGAGGAGCTGAGTTCAGGGTCTGTCAGGACGGCGGTGACCCCGGCCCCTCCAGGGACCACCAGCCAAGACTTGAGAACCGCTGACAGCTGGGGGCAGCTGGTTAACGGGCTGACAGCTGCTTCAGTTACCGCCGAGACGGAAAGCGACAGCCGGGCCGAACACGTGGCCTCCTGGACCTCCTCCTTAACCCTCAACCTTCAGCCAATCGGAGCTCTTTAATCCGAAGCTTTGGTTCCTCAGCTTTCCCTCCAAATTCCTCCCAAACGTGTCGACTTTCCCTCCCTCTGACGGCGGTAAACAACCCCACAGTCACTATTTTTAGAGGTCCTCTCAGTGCCAACATCTAGAAAAAACACTGATATTGAGGACAACCTGTCTGACCTTCGCTCTCCTGTTTGGAAACACAATCGACTGCTGGGTTATTTCAGCGGATGAGTGAAGCTCTGGTTTATTTCTGGGCTGTGAATCAGTTTACAGCAGCGGTAGGTGTCAGAGTGGGAGTTTACCAGCGTCTCGTTATAGATTAAACACTTTTTATTCTTCTGCTGCTGCTACTGGGTGGCAGGGTTTTTTTTTTATCCTGCCTCGTATTTGACAGATTAACACATTTAAAACACTATAACACCGCAACCGATAAACTTCTGAACCCAGAAATTCAGCACTCCATTTAAAAGGCATGTTTTCATTTTTCAGAAAGGCCAGAATGATATTTATCATTGTAAGAACCTGCAAAAACACAAAAAATGTGCAGTTTTTAAAATTCATGACGGTTCTTCCACATACAGTCGGGAAAATCAACTAAATCTGAGCTCAACCAGTTAATTCTAGATGTTTCATTTGCATTTTTAGGAAAAATAAACCGTTTACTCCATTAAGAAACATATTCTCCATGACTGACTCCAATGTGACCGACAATGAATAAATCAGAGCTTTCAGGATCATTGGAGATCCACTGAGCATGGAGAAACATCAACACAAAAAGTCTTTATCGACCTACAGGAGACATATTTCATCTCATATAAAGAGACGGGTTCATTAATACTAGGAAATCATTCTCTATGCAGATGATGCAAACGTTTACTTTGCAAAATAACAACTAACTTCATCTCCGGTGTAGCGTTCTCTCCCTTTAGTGTTTCCATACACAAATAAGCTGACATTTCTGATTTCTTATTACTTTTAGTAACTGTTGTGTTGTTTCTATAGAGGTGCAGGACTGAAAAATGAGCCCACAGTGAAGAAAGACGACCAAAAACCGCTTTGAGTCTCGGGCTGGCCCGAATAGTGGTTACTGGTCTCCGGATATTCGGGCCCTATTAAAGACGAAAATCCGAATATTCGTTCCGCCCCGTAAAGTCCGACGGGGGGCGGGGCTTGTGGCAGAGTCGGCCCTAATATTCGGAGCCATTCGTCTGGTCTCCTGGGTCTGAATTTCCCAAAGAATTCCCAAACAGCGGAGGTCTTCAGCATCTTGTCTTGTGTTTATGCAATGAAGTGAAGCGTGACGTCAGAGTCGGCAGCAACCCGGACATTCGGGTGGTGGTAAGAAACACGAATGGATGAGCTGAGATGAGTCGAACACGACGGGATGAGCTGAAGTGGGTCGAAGGCGAAGGGAAGACAGTAATGCCACATATTCTTTCTGCCCAGTAACGTCCGACCTGGGGGTGGGGGGGTGGGGGGGTGGGGTGAATATTCGGATACCAAAATTAATATCCGGATGCCGCCGTAGCGAACGAATATTCGGATATTCGGGTCCAGTCCTATTCGAGTCATCAAAATCCTTCAGAAAAAAGCAATATTTACTGTGGGTTCATTTGCAAACAGCCATCATATGACATGTTGTGTTGTTGTCAGCAGCTGTAGAAACATTTTTAATGGTAACAAAAACAAAAAAACATTCGCAGGTCCACCGAGGAGCTCCAAAGCCCAGAACAGCAGCTGAAATCTGGTCTGTGAGGCCTCCAGAGTTTGATTCAGCTCCCTGCCGGCTTCCTCTAGCTCCTCTAAGATAAACAGGCCTAATCTGGGTCAGCTGTGTGCAGGTACACCGATAATAAAGCTCCGTCGTACCGCAGTGACCTGGAAACGAGGCTGCAGCACGTCGTCCTCACGGATTTGTCTGCATGCATCGGCATGTTGTGTTGTTGTTGTTGTGTTGTTGTGCTGCGGTGATAGACATCTCCTGCCGTCCCACAGTGATGCAGGTCATCAATTCTCATCTCCTTCCTGTCCGGCCTTCACCGCAGAGTTATAAATACACCAGCAGGCAGCAAACCCACAAGATACCTGCATCTGCTTTTATTGGATTTTTATATTTTATTTATTTACATTCTGCTGCATGCGTTTATTAACCGAGGGGTCAGATAGAATTTACGATAAAAGCTGTTCCAGTCAGTCGTCTCATAAAACTGCACTACAATTATTCTGCTAATTACCATCAGGATGAAGTGATTAGTCCAAAGATATTCAGTTTACTGCAATCAAACTGGCATTTAAAGAGCTGCAATCCTAAAAATAAATGAAAAAATACACAACAATATACACTACTGCTACTACTAATAATAATAATGACAATAACAGCAGTTTTGAAACTGATGGGTTTTTAAGAAGAAGACTTGAATGAATTTTTGACACTGATATTTTTGTCCTTAAATACTGCTGATCACTAGCCTAGCCGCACTAGACCCATGTTTCTGAAGGCACAAGGGTCTAGGAACGCTCGACAGGGAGGGAGGCGGGCTTAAAGGTTGTCTTTCAAATCACTCTGCAGCAATTGGGTAGGTATACAACCAATCAGTGCAACGAATAGGCTGACGTAGTTCCTAGAGCGCCGGCGGATTGTGGCTAAGTCCCATTAGCTTCCCAACCAGCGGAGCCAACTGGTGTATTAAGGATTTGCCATATCCCGTCGGCATAAGTCCAAATACGTCTTTCTTCTCAATGAAACACTTCAGTGCCGTCCTTTGTTTATCTTTCAAGTTGAATTTTAGCTTCAAATCTTTAAGGGCTGTGGCCAAAGCCGAGTCCAAAGATAACTGTTTATTGTGCGCCGGTTGTTTCTGTCAGAATCGTCACGCCTCTGTCGTCACTTCGTTACGCCCGCCTTCTGACTCTACACTTCATGGTGATTGGTCCGGCCAGTTTTAGGAGCATCCAGCCTCGAGCCTTATGGAGGGTAACTAGACCCACCCTGGCAGAGAATTAAATTCGTTGCCGTGGGTTGTCTCGGGTAGCTGATCACAGCTTTTCATATATATTTTTACTGCTGTGTTTTGGTGCAGTTATTTTTGCCTTTAAGGTCTGAAATTGATGAAAAATCCTGTTAGCATTCAGTATGCGGAGAAAAAAACCTTTAGTTTAAAACAAGAGCAGTATCATGGAAGAAAACTGACATTTAAGGAGGAAAATCCTGAAAATAAATGGAAAAAAACCAATAATAACCACAATTGTCATAATCCGGCATGTTTTCATGCTAGTTTAGACTTTAAGGTCCTTAAATCAGCTTCCAGTGTTTCTGTGAACATTTCTGACACCGATACGTCTTCGATCATCGGTCCAGTCCGTCTGTCAGCAGCTTATTGGCTCAATCAATCAGTCAGTCAGTCAAACAACCAATCAATCAGCCAGCAGGTTGTAGCATCTCTGATCCAGACGGTAAATCTCATCTCCTGTCGTCCCCTGGGTGTTTAAACCAGAATCCAGCCTCTAGAAGACAATAAAGGACCAAAGTGACCTGAAGATTCCTCCGATCTGCTGAATCCATCAGCGTCCAGCCGACACTCATCACAGCAGTTCAGTTTTAACCTCCAACGACAGAAACGTCAAACATGAATCAAACCTCCAAAGTGCTGCAAATGAAAACACGAGGCGGTCGGTGTTACGGACAAATAAACGGAATAAAACGTCTGTCACTACCGCAGGAAATAAAAGGAAACGACTGAACACGAAAGCAGAAGAACCTTTAATGAGTGAAGTTTGACACAAAAAGAAGCCCATTTCCTTCCAGCCGTCATACGTTTCTGGGTTTGTGAGGAGCACAGTGACGCTTTGACGCTAATCAGTCAATTAAAACCTGATTGTATTCAAACAGCTGCTTTAATTTCAGAGCACGAGTCGAAGGGAAGCTGGAAAACAGACGAAATAAAGGGAGAAAAAACAGCAGGAAGCGATAAGAGGGAAGACTGAGTGACAAACCGAACCGGAACCAGACATTAGAGACTGGAAAAGTCAGACAACAGGATTTTAGAGTTAAATTAACAGTCTGAGCAGGGAAAAGAAGTGAAAATAAGGGAGGAATGTAGCCAAAACAAGCTATTAGCATGTTAGCATTGGAGCTAGCTGAGGAGGGATTCGATTATGGGTTATTATCTGGATCAATAAATCAGCTGTTTGGTCAATAAAATAGAAGAAAACGGTGAAAAAAACCCAAATGTTTTTTGGTCGTTTGTGTCTATTCTGTCTAATTTTTGTCGTTTTGTGTCGTAGTTTCATCATTTTTTGTCTGTTTTAGGTCACTTCATGTCTCATTTTGGAGTTTTTCTGCATCTCTTTATCATCAATTTTATTTTAGAGAGAGTGAGTCTCTTTTTGGCCAAGTTGTGTACGATTCTGGTCATTTTGTGTCTCGTTTTGCTTCTTTTGCACCTCATTATAGCTCTTTTGTGCCTCATTTTGGTCCTTTTGTGCCTCATTTTGGTCAGTTTGCAGCTATTCATTGTCGTTCCTGTTCTTTTCGTCTTACTTGTCCATTTTGCATCTCTGTCTTTATTTTGTTCATTCTGTGTTCATTTTGGTCTTTTAGTATGAGTTAGCTGCCGTTCTGCATCCCTGTGTTGACATTTTGTCTTATTTTGTTGCTTTTCTTTGTCTTGTTTTGTGCAAAAACATTCAGTTTACTGTCACATAGGAAGGCAGGAAGCAGAAAATATTCCATTTCAGAATCCTTTCTTGTCTCTCTGATTAGCGGGAGGCGACACCTCGTATTAACTGGCTGACGACGGACCCAAACCGTGAATAAACGGCCGGACTGTAATGATTTCAGTGTTGGAGGCAGAAACAGAATCCAGCGGCTGATAACGGAGGAAAGAGCAGCTCTGAGGGAAGGGAAACGTGACGGCGTTAATCTGCAGCAGCAGGAGGGAACCTGAAGGGACTGAAAGCTCCTGCAGGCCTCTGGATAATGTTAGCGTCACCTGCACACACATGAACACTCTGCAGCCGGAG